>NC_080058.1:2280000-2552500 GCF_026212465.1 Amaranthus tricolor
ACATATATATATATATATATATATATATATATATATATATATATATATATATATATATATATATATATGTAATAGATGGACCCGCAGGAAACAAGCAATTCAGTAAAACTTATGTTTGTCCAATGTAGGTAAGCGACTAAATCACCTAAAGGGATCGACGATCCATTCAAGCTCACACATTAAATTTTGGACTGAAGGCCCATATCTTGGCATGTTCACTTGCATAAAAGAAATACACAAATTCTTGTGAGAGATGGTCTATTTGAGAGATTATCTTTAATTAGACGGGCTTAAAAAGAAAAATATAGTGTAAGTTTTTTCGGAGGGTATTAAAAATATTATCAGTAGACATTTAGAGTATTATAAGTACTTAGCTACTTATTCGATGGACATTAAGCATATTGTAATTTGTAAGTAGCATTAAAGATAAAATTAAAATCCTTTATTGATGGCCCTTTCTCTGGCACCTTTATCTTAATTTTGTTACCATATCTCTTGAAATGTTAAAAATTTTAGAAGGAAGACAGACATTTCACTTTCTTTTTCTTCATTTTCTTCTTTATAAGCAATGGAGACTTCACATATTATCTTTTCCTTCCCTTCCCCTTTTTTCCCTTCTATTTATTTATTTATTTATTTATTTATTTATTTTTCTTTTCTTTTTCTCCTAGAATATTATCTAAATTGATAATTAATGACAAATTTAAAATTTTAATATAAAGTGGAATATAAAAATAGAGCTTTTACTAAAATTATATGGTCATGGCCTGCACAGATTGGAGATAGATTTCCCTCCGCTTATTCTTACTCACAATGTCCTTAAAATCTGATGAGCGTACATCTCAAGTTTCATGTTGACACATTCGCAAAATGGAAAAGAGTTGACAAGCATATAAGTAACCCAACCTCAAATTAGTATGGGGCCTTTTCAAAAGGTGCAAAAAAAACAAATTCATGCGGATTTAGCCCGTAGCAAACAATATCACACTTATTCTTATTATTTATGTATGTTGGGCCCAAACATTGGAGCAACGCTGTAACGCTGTTAGTGACATGATACGTGTGTGGATGGGTTCTCGGTGTGACCTCGCGATGGAAGTATATGGTCTTTGTGACTTTTATCGAGAGATTTCTTAACATGGTGATACTACTCAATTCAAATAGTGAAGCGAAAATGCATGGAGACTTAATAAGAGAGGATACGAGTGACATGATCCTTTGTAAGAAGGAAAAATTATTAAGTGTTACAACTATGAGTGATCAAACTCTATATTAAAATGAAGCCTATCGAGTTTTAAAAATATGCCCAAGATTAAATAAATTGACTTAATTTCAAACAGATAATTCTTTTGGTTTTTAATAGTTGCTACACTTCTATTTTTTACGCTATTCAATGCACTATTTTAATCTTTAATATATTTAATCTTATATGATAAAAAAGATTCTAAAAAGTTAATTTTATTGAGATACGCATTAAGACGAATCAAACAAAATCCACTTGACTATATTTAACAATATACATAGAGAAATATATACCAAATTAGATTAGTTGATTAACAATAATTACTACAAAAACTGTAATAATTAATAAAATTCAAACGAAGTATCAAATTATTCAAAGTTGTACGCCCCCCCAAGACTTTTCTTATCCCCTCCTCTCCATGCTTGCCACTATTTCTCCTATATGCCCCTCAATATATTCACTTGAACATTTGAAATCAATCTAAAAAAACGAGTATAATAAATGACTAATACAAATTTACACTAATTTGGAGTATAAATATAATAAATGTTAAAAATATGGAAATTAAACTATTAGATGAGTTGAATAAAATCAAAAGGATTGGGATTTGGAAGCAAACTAGTGGCGGCTAAGGAGACACTAGAGACGACATCCTTTTACTAACAATTAACACAAATATTAAAGATGTGATGAACATTAAATATGATGATAATGATTAAAAATATGATAAAAATAGTATTAAATTTTGTGAACAAAATTATAAATGAGTGAAAATAGAAAAAAAAATGTAAATCTAGATATTAAAAAAAGCATGGAAACCTAAAATAGAAATACTACAATGTTAAGAACAGATTAAAATAAAAAGTGTGATAATTTTAAAGAGATGTAGGTGCAGTAACACGAGGCCAATTCAAACTTCAACGTGTCAATCACACACCACTCTTTCTACGTTGCGCTGTCCTTTCTTATTTTCCTTTTTCTTTTTAAATTACTAAAATATTTTAAAATTAATTATTTTTTTGAAAAAAATGACCACACAAAGAAACTAGACTGTGAGGCAACTTTCTTCTTCTTCTTCCTCACAAGATTTGAGGGGAGAGAAAATTAAAATTCTAGAGAGAGAAAATTAATCTAGTTTCGATTTCGGGTGGAATTTTCGAAATTCAATATAATTTTCCCCAATTTTCAAAATCCCCAATTTTTAGAGTTCTTTTAATTACTTTCACCAGACGATTTCTCAACAAGTAAGCTCTTTTTTTGTGGGTTTATGTCTTTCGTTTTTGTTGATTTTCAAAAAATGATTATAGTAATATTTGGGTGGTCTTTGGAAATATGAAATTATCTCTCAAATTTCAAAACCCCTGATACTTGGGGTTCTTATCATTACAATTAGTAATACTAATTTTTTGTTGATTCGCCTGGTTTTTGTGTATTGATTTGTTTAATTTGATCCCTTTGAGTTTGTATTGTTTAGAATCAGATGTATGTTTGAAATTTTCATTTCTTTTTATAAAGGAGGTTTATTTTTAGGGTTTTGCATGTCGAAGTTTCAAGTTTCTCAATTTGTTGAGAAATTTGTGTTATTTTGTTAGTTTTGATTTTCTTCATTGACTGAATCAGGATTAATTGTTAATTTATGTGAGGAGATTGTAAAACTTGTGATTGATAGGTTAATTTTTGATTAAGCTTTGGGGTTTATTGCATCTTGAAATAAATTTTGCGATGTTTACTACCCTTAATTACAATAATTGAGTTGATTCAGTGACATTACTTAATCTTTTGTTGATTTTAGGCGTATATGAAGAAGTTTTTAGGGGATGATATTTGTTATTGGTATCTGATTGTCTGTATATTTGTGATTTTGTAATGGATCCACATAGACTTGGAAATGAACTGATTCCTTTGATTTGATGTCAAGCTAAAAGTTAGCTCGGGGATTTGAGTCGGGTATGTTGAAAATTGGGTTTAGTGTGTTTGAGATCCATAGAGGAAGTCTAAGCAAGTGATACTTAATTAGCACATTGAAAATGGGTTAAATGTATAGAGTGGAGCGAGCATGGAGGAGAGGGGACTACCATTACCTTGTTACTTGTTAGCTCAATATCATTGGGATGCATATATGCCTATGAGGCTATGACTGAGGGAGTTACATGATGAGTGTTAGAGCTAGAAACCAGACAATTTTGCAGTCGCTCGAATTTGAGCTTTTAGACTTTCTTCTTGAATTATTGTTATTATTACTTGTTTGGTCGTCGGGTGCTTTTTTTTTTATGCAATTTGTATTGGGCTAATATCAATTCTCCCTATTACAGGTTCTGAATTGAATATCAGGATATTGGTGCCTTTATAAGTCTCTGTTTGAAGCATGCCATTGAAGTCTATTTCTACATATCAAACAGCACCGAGTTCCAATACTACAACTACTCCAGCAGCAGTGTGTTCAGAACAGTGGTGGCGGGCTGCTCAACCCACTCCATTCCCTTTAACTGATGCAGGTGTTGATGCTCCCAAACACACATTGCTAAATCATCCAGTTGAAATGTCAGGATCTAAAGATGACCAGTCGCTGTCAAACCCGGGGGATGATGATGAGACCAGCAAGGATTCTGAAACTACGGGCTCTACTTCCACCCCTCGTGGTATGGTGCTCTTGTTCCGGGCTTTTTCTTAGACTATGTTAGTATAGGGACATTTTCTCATTGACAGTGTAGTATCTTTTTTAGCTTTGAAGAACTATAGTCTTAGTCCTTAGAGACTACATTTGTTGAGAGTTTGCTGCTTGAGAGCTGAGACTACATTTATTGGATGCATGCTTTTGGATTTTTTTAATCAATGAACGAAAGGGTCATCGACGGGAAAATTGTGTTCAAGTGTCATTGGTGTTGTCTCATTTTAATTCTTTTTTTTGGAGGGTGATTGCTGAAAACAGGGAATGATTTACAGATGTTGGGTCTGTACTTTTCGAACAGATATTTGTCTTTTCTTTCTTTGTTTTTGAATTAGTATATCACTACTATGTTTGACTGATTTTGCTATTGTGGCTGCACTGTTATATTTTGTCCTGTTTCAGATGGTAGCTCTGGGCATGAGCTTCAGAAATCGCAATATGGTGAGTCCAGTATGACTCTTGGAAGTGGGGATTATTTTGCACAACATCCACAACTAGAGCTCGTCGGTCACTCAATGGTAAGTGCATGATAAAGTCTGTTTCTTTTGACAGTGGCGAGTTGTGAATGCTGATTAGTGCATAGCCATTGTTTAAAAATTGCAAAATATTTGCAGGCATGTGGATCAACTCCTTATCCTGATCTCTACTATGGTGGAATGATGGCTGCCTATGGACCTCAAGCCTTGGTAGGTATCTTTTTTTCTTTCCTGGAGATTGACTTGTCATAATGGAAATAGTGAATACATGAAGACTTGATTTTCCTTTAGTGTGGCATTGATGGTGGTTTTGTCTTACACTACCTGAAATACTGCTTTAAGAGCTCATTTTCACTTCGGTGGAAGACCATTGTTAAAGAAAAAAAGGAAGCCTTGGAAAACTGGAAACACAATAATATAACTTGTTACGACAGGTGTTTGTTCTTTGTGTCACAAGCTGCTAAAAGTTTCATTTGATTTTCTTTTGGTAATGGATGGCTTCCAAATGAGCTAGGAATCTGGCACAATTTAGATGCCCCACAAACTAGCCTTTGAGCTGAGCAAGGTTATAAAGTTGCTTCCGCACTTGCTGAGGTCAACAGAAATCATAACCTCAAGAACCTGCAGTTACAACTCTGATGAATTAAAAGGCAATTCTAGAGTTACCGAGTAAAATTGACCAGCCTCTACTCCCTAGGTTGCATCTAGCTTTATTTTAGATGTGACTTACGGAATGGAGAAGTTTTTGCCTCTGGAGAGCACTGGTTCTTTGAGATTTTCATTGGAGGGGTAGTTGCATGTCTGAGACTCTCATAATTGCAGTGCTTTAGCTACAGTAATTCTATACAAGAGTTAAAAGCAAATAATTGTTAACCCATTTTGTTCATTGATTTTTGGTTTCAAGCTGATTAATGCTGTATCATGCCTTGAAATATGATTTGATCAGGTTCCTCCCCAGTTTTATGGGATGCATCAACCTAGGATGCCTTTGCCTCTTGAGATGGCACAGGAACCTGTTTACGTTAATGCTAAGCAGTATCATGGAATCTTAAGACGAAGGCAAGTGCGTGCCAAAGCTGAGCTAGAAAGGAAACTCATCAAAAGTAGAAAGGTAATTGCGTTGTTTCATCACTTTGGCTGTTATCTCTTTTAGTGCCTGATTAAGTGTGTGGGTATTTTTGCATTTATCAATGTTATAATAATTCGTACACACATTTAAAATTTTACGATTTCTATTGTTTTTGTTATTTTTTTGGATGGGCAGTTGTTTAGAATTGATCCCATTAGGACTTTTTGAGTATGTCTATTCTAGATGGTTCGTTCCCCCCACCCCCTCTTATGGTTTTGTCTTTTTATTTTCTTTCCTCAATTGGGCTTGAGATGGGCCCTTTGGTTTGTATCAAGGTATATTTGATATATTTATTTTTTTTCTTCTATCATAATATGATAGTGTAAACTACGTTAATGTGTGCGCCTTTAGGAGGAAAATATTTGTGTGCTTAGTCCTGTTTTGCTGTGTCACGTGTTTTGGATGTCGTTTTCTGTTGCATGCAATGTTACTTTTCCCCCTTGTGCAGCCGTATCTACACGAGTCTCGTCATCAACATGCTTTGAGAAGGGCAAGAGGTACAGGAGGACGTTTTGCAAAGAAGGGTGAAAATGAAGGTTCCGGCCACTCTGCTGAAGAGAGAAGCAAAGCTTCAGGTTTGAAAATTTTCTTCCGATCTTCTTGGTTTGATATTTTCTCCCATGCTACCTGTATTCTTCAGCTTCCTAAAATATTTCGACATCCAACCAGATACAGGAGAGGTCCATTCGCATGAAAACAGCGTAGAACATAATGATATCTCAAACGGCTCCGGAGAAACCAGAGCCAAGGAAGGTCAGTCGAACCAGCAATGGGGAAATAGCATGTCTACCAACAAGGCTCCGCAGTTTGCACTTGCCATCTGATGAGTTTGATGAGGCCTAGAATTTAACTACCGGGATAGTAGATTATATATCCTAATTCTCTTACCCTTTATGTCAGATTGAATCATCATCTCGATCCTTTTTGGATGAGCGCGGGCAAATCATTCTTGGCTGGTTTTTAGTGTCGTTGGCAGATACTAGAGAGAGTAGGATAAAGATGGGTAGTAGATTAGCGATTCAGTGGGCTTTATGATCGGCTTTCACTGGATTTATGTACAGTTTAGTTTTTTTTACTCGTAGTCGAGAGTGTTAGATTAGTGTGAGGAAAGGCGTTGAGGCTAAGAGAGATCATTTGGTAGCTATTTATGCATCTTGGCAACTTTATGTTAGTACGTTGTACATTTGTAGGGGTTATGATGCTGTCAGGTCAGTCTTCGAGAATTTTTTAAAAATTTCGTATTCATGATATCGATACGCCCGAACACGTGATTGGCTACAAACTCACTAGTGTTTGAACCAAAAGGTTTGGAACAATGAGTTATGAGACCTTCATTTGTTGTGTTCTATTTGCAGGTATGATGATTGCATAATAATGGTCTTTGTGTTGGTTTTTCTTGATAAGATGGAAATAAGAGTTGAAATATTATTCTTTGTGCTTAATTTGCTACCCTTCGTTTCACCAAAATTGTCTCATTGGCTGTGTGCTTTGTTTTGTCTTCTGTAATATATTTATATCATCTATCAAAGGGTGATTTTATTTTATTTTAATCTATAAGTTAAAATTTAGTTTAATAAGATGTTTGATTTGTTATAAAGTAAATTTTATAGATATTTTTTAATATTATTAATTGCTAATATTTAGGGAAATCAAGGATTGAAATAGCACATTAAGAAAGTGAAAAAAAACAGGAGATAGGTTTTCTGCCGCAAATAGGATATAATAAATTTTTTAAAAAGTGAAAAAAACAAGATGTTTTGCATGCTTGCTAATTTGCCATATTTTTTGTGGTTGTTGTTAAACTTGTTTATAGTAATTTTATTTCGGAGCAAAATAAACAGAATGACGAAGGTTAAAGTTTTAGTGTGGCTGTCAAGTGTCAAGGGTTGGCTTCTTAAGGGGTTTTGTGTGAAAAATTGAAATAGATAAGCTAATTTATAAAAAAAAATCAAAATAAAATGAAAATCAATTTATTTTAAAAAATAAGCATTTAATTTTCAAACTTGAAGTTGGTTCTGTTCGCTAACTGCGAATATGTGTAGTAAAAAAGTTATTCGCAGTTAATAACTGCGAACAGAACTATTTGACTTTTTTTTTAACCCTGTTCTTTTATGAAAATTTATCCATAAACTTATCTATTTCAGTCATATCAGCACATTTTTTTCATCAACTTTTATTTGTCCAATTTTTATGCGACAACCAAATGAAATTATACAAGTTAATAGTGGAATTTATTGATAGCATAATTTTTAATGACCTCAAAATAATCACACAACTTTAAAGTATTACTATTAACTTTTTGATCATTATACGTCATTTTATGGAGAAAATACAAAACTGTTTCATTTGTTTTATAAATAGCTTTAGAGTGGTCACTGATGATATTTCCAGTTACCATAAAACCAATGTGAATTATGTTCGTTTGCGCCTTTCATCCAAGCAATATCCAATAAACCTAACAGTAATATATGAAAAGATTTTCCCAACATATATAAGAAATACTCTCCCTTTAGTTTTGCTACAATAACATAAACATGTGAATGAGACAAAGAAAAAAACAAGTTTATAGACAAGATTAGAACAAAAGAGAAAATACAAGAGCACAGTTTATTAGAAAATTCATAGAGCGATCCAAAAATCTAAAATTTAGCCAGATATAAGGAACAAAAGATGCTATAGCATCATCATCATCATCATTGATCCAATATATCCCACTCATAGGAGTTGTGATCAGAGTCTTAGGAATGGAACAAAGATAGTATACTATAAGCAAATTGCTAATTATAACACGACTCCAATAAAGCAATTTCTGCCAATAACTGCTGCTTTCATATAACTTGAAACTAGCTATAAGATACCAATCTTGTACTAGTTAAAGTTGAAAGTACTAAAAACCGGACACCCATAGCTATTTTCATGTTGTAACAAAGAACAAAGCTCTGAATCACCTAGCTTCTATCACACGTTCGAATACATGGTTTTACAGCGTAAAAAAAGAGAATTTTAACAAAAATTATAAAATTAGAAAATTGTGGTGTCTAGACGTCTAGTAAGTTAAGGATCATACCACCTTCATGACATGGATCATAAACTTTCATGATTTTGTTTGGGTTCTCCATCGGTATCCTCTATGTCTTCTATCATTTCATCCTCAGGGAGATCTCCTGAATCAACATTTACGCCTCCTGGATGTGGTGGCAAGTCGGAGTCTGATCCACTGCCACTAGTAGACTCATTTTGAAAGTTAGTCACATTGACGCCTTCAGTTTGTTGATTCATCATTCCCGAGAGAGCCAGTTTTGGAGACCATTCCAGGACATCATCGATAATGTTAGAAACCCTCCTCTGGTACCTGAAAGCACAAAATCAGGCCATAGGCATTAGTACTCACACAGGGAGAAGGTGGAGAGGAACATTTTCGAGCCACATGTTTCTAACCTCCTCAGGCCAGAAATTAAACAATAAATAAATTGACAAGGTACATGGTGTACAAGTGAAAAATTATGTACTACCTCTTCCATAAAAACTGGTATGTATTACGTATACCGTCATTTTGGATGTCCTATTTTACTAAAGACTCTTTTAGCAAGTTTTTCCTCAAAAGTTATCCAAAGTTAAATCACACCCACCTGGCACCTGCCCTATCTTTTCCATACTCAAAATCTTGACATAAGTATTTCCACAGTAAAAATGGACAAGAATAGATCAAAGCCTGAGGAATTACCCTTTGTGAAAATGTAATTATGCTTTACGAATTTACGACACTAGACAACAAGTTCAAAAGAATTCATATAGGGTCAGAAATAAGAACTTGGCTACAAGTACGCAAGATAAGAACAAAACTAGGTGCTGGATCTCTAGGAAAATCTTGAAAATGTAGGCCCAATTAGAGAGTTGAGCCATCCAAAGCCATGTCAAAACGTGACCAGCATCCAGCATGGGTACTAAAAGGTGAAACAATAGTATAATCCATATTACAAAACTTTACCTAATACCTAGTATAAAGCATGCGATTGCTAACTGAAATGGGCAAGGTCCCTTGATTAAAGGTTGGATGAAGATGGAATTAATATAGAAACTACTAACCTAGCTCGAGCAGCTTCATCAGGAGCATGATGTCTCAAAAGCAATATGACCACAACAGATACAACAGCATAGAAGAGCCTTGAAGTCCATTTCGGTGGATCCTCTTCATCCTTTTTCGGCCAAAAACGAAACAACTCGCTTAATGTTGCTTCTTCCGCGAGAATGTTGGGGAAAATCCACATACGTTTACCAAGAAGTATCCAAAGAACACCAAAAATTGTGGCTCTCACTGCAAATTAAACAAAGAAAGCAACCATCACATCACTGACAAAGATGGGAGATAGGACATGCATGTCAAGCTAATGCCTACAAGAAAATAATACTGACATATCTTTACAACTTTTGGTCAAAAATTAAAAGCATCTAGCACACGTGTACAGTGAGTTAAAACCCATGCATCTTTTATAGAAATATGATCGCAAGTTAACAAGCGCAGTTGCAAACAAATATAGTAAGATAATGCCAAAGCAAAGCATTCATATATAGGAATTTGGAGAAATATCACAAGTTGTCAGCAACAACAGCATATACCAACTACACCAACTAGTAAAAACATGAATATAAATGTCAGGAAAATTATTGATGACTTCACAAATGGACTAGAAGAGTCAACATCAAACTATAGCTGTTAACAAAAATACTGAGATATGAGAAACATACACATCAGAAGGCATAGTATAAGAAGAAGAATTCCAGCACAGGAGTAGAGTACCACAAGCTTAGCCTTGTGAGGATACACAGGAAACAAGCAAATTGCTAATGTCAAAACAGGCCAAGAGAATGATAGAAGTGTCTGCCATAAAGGATGCCTCTTTATGAATGTCCATACGAAAAAGGCATCATTATCTGAAAATGTTTGACCCTGCAACATTTAAACAACACCAAAGAGATGGATAAAGAAACTTATTAACTTTTTGTCTAGGGTAATGTCTAAAAAGGCAACTTCAAACCCACTCAATTCTATAGTTGTTGCAGATATTGGTATCATTGTTGCAAGGACAACATTATATTACCTTTTTGTTATCATTCTATTGCCTAAGGTAATGTCCTTTCAATAATGATACTAATATCTGAGACAACCTTCTCTAGGCAATACCGTAGCAGAGATTTAGGGAATACGCAACCTTACCGTTGTAAATGATATCAAAAAAATAGTATTTGATGAATTCGAAACCAAAAAACTAAATTATTAAATCATTGCTCAAAGGAGGCCCAAATAATTACCGTTGTTTTGCTATCAGACACTTGTGTTTAACTTAAGTGCAAGTAATAACTATAAGAGCTCTATAAAAATTGATTACTTAGGTTCTATCTAAGTTTTCCAAAGAAAATAAAAAAAGAGAAATATTTCAAAACAGCCCGTGAGCTCCTTCACCACTATCCAAGGATCTAAGGTGAAAACTTTATACAAGAAATTCACTACTACACTGACAATCTCAGAAATAGTAACATCATAATTGTCAAAAGGAGAACACAACATGGGAGATTCATAGAAAGGGAATGAAGGACTTTCCGAAAAACCACTAATCAACCAAAATAAATGAAAATTACATCTAAACATGGAAGGACAAATGAGAAATAAATCTTAGTGCGTTACAAAGCCACATATTTATACAAGTTGCCAGAGAACCAATTAAAAAAATTGTGCAATAGGCTTTCCATCAAGGACATAAAATGTTTCTGGACACAAAGAATGGCAATTTCCAAAACTTGGTCACTACATCTTTGAGTATATTATATACTAAAGCTGACCTAATTATAGTTTCACCTTTTTTTTTTGACCTTCTATCATTCTATGTCCCCACCAAACACTGACCATGCTAGGGAGCCAAAAGAAGGAAACCAAAAAAGAATGTTCTACAACAATATAAGCACCTATCAGAAAAGCAAGTAACCTTTCTTCGTCCAACAGTTCACAAACACTGCCAAATTACTAGTTAACACTTGGAAAATGGGACAAGATGGGTCCTCCATTGCAAATGGGACAAAAACCTCTATCCTCCCAGCCTAGAAATTCATCATACAGAAAAACATTATGTACTATCAAAAAGAAATTAACTATCCACATACACAAAGGTTAAAAGAAATGATGGAAGTAGGTTGCACGAATCCTGATTGCAAAGCCCTCATTCATAACTACTAATTCAAATATTAATAAGGAGAAAGATGCCAAAAAGGACAGCCCAACAAACCATATCAAACCTCATCCAATCTGTAGCAAAGACATATCCTCTTTTTGTTTCATCATCTTATTCCAAAGGTGTCCAGTAAACTAAACATTAGCTTCTCTCAGTCTTGACTTAAATTATGTCCTATCCACCACCTCATGTAAAGCCATTAACCACCTCAATGTCCAAAACCCAAAAATCGGTCTGTGCTTGAGTCTCCTAGATGTAGTGCCCCAACCACAAGTTAAGATCTTCTGTAAACAAGTAGACGACTAATAAGCCTGATGCCCACCTAATAAAAAAGAAAAGGGTGTCAACATTGATACTTGGCCCCAACAATAAAGGACCTCTAAGCCATGCACCAATCAATTAGAGTGTTCAAAAACTCCTCAACATATTGAAGCGGATGCACCTCCTGCATAATTTGTATCACCGGCACACTCTACCCTTTATGAGACACATCTTCAATTAACCAAATAAAAACAACTTGGGAGCATAAAAACCTTTGTAACCTAATTAGTCTTCACATTTATCTTCTACAACAGTCTTTTTCAACAAAAAGAAGTATCCTAGTTAAGCACCTCTTCCTAAAAAAAGCTTTATTCCCACGAAGGCCACATGCCCACATCCAACAAATTATGAATCTCAAAATTATCTTGAACAACACAAATTTTCAAGCTCTATCAAACGAGTTTCTTGTTTGATAGCTTGGGTTTACTTAATTAACCAAATTAACCAACTAATGAAATCAATAAATAAATGTTCCAAAGAGTTATGGCAGAGCAAAAGAAGTCCTACTTTATTCCAGCATTTTCCAACCAATCACTCTTAAAGTACGTTGTACTTACATGTTAGTTTTGCTATTTTTCAGAAACCTGTTTAAATATACAAAATCTTCCTACTCCATTAATCAAATGATTATTATGACGGCTATCGCATAAAAACAGGCTGCAAATTATCTTGTACTCTCAAGAGGTACACCATTATAGATCACGAAAACCCCTTTTATTGTTTTAATTTTAAGAGCACGTAAAATATGCAAAAAGGGCTACAAAATATTTTGTACTCTGCTGTTCATAGGAACGTCATGCTCATAGGTACACCATTATATATCTTCAAAAACACATTTAATGTTAAACAAATATAACAAGCAAAAAGTAATATGCAGTTTGCTGAGATTTCCATGAATTGGGGGGGGGGGGGGGGGGGGGTGTATAGCTAATCCCACTAATCATGTTGTTGACGAAGCTTCTCTCGAAGATTTCATTGTTTTTGTTCATGTTGTAATTGTTATTGTGATGTTGCTTCTTTGTTACTATTGTTGTCTCGTTGCTATTGTTGTTGTTTGTTAACATAATTCTGTGTACAAAACATGTGTTGGAAACATGAAGTTATCCCCTACTTTCCCTTCATTTTCCTTTTTGATTTGCAATTTCTTTCCCATCCAGCCGTCAAAAATCTTCCCCAATCTTCTTTCTTCTTCAACTACCTTCCTTTCTCCTGTCTGAAATTCTATCAACTACAAGCTTGCAACTCATTACCTTCACGTTTGCAAAACTAATGAAAAAGGAATAAGCAACTCTATCTTCTAATTTGACAGCATGCCCTCGTTTCTTTTTTAATTTTTCCCTTCCTTCCATCTGAATTCCTCACTAATCCTTTTTCCTCTCTCCTACCATTTCTTTCCCTCTAATCTCCATCAACAAAAGGCTTGTCATTTCTTCCCTATAAAATTGCACCCCTGTCACAAATAGTCCTAAACCCAAAAGTTTACTATCGCACAATATTCTATAAAAGAACTATAATCAACTTTCTTCTCCAAAAACCTAAACAAAATTTAGAACTTCAGGCCCTCGAAACATTCATTTCTACAAAGAAACACATCCAATCTCAAGAGTAGATTCAATGACCGGGCTGCTAAAAAACAAATGGTTCATTTCGGAGAAGGGTGGAGGGATATTAATCAAATCGCATCTTCAATATAAGTATTTTAAAAAAAACTTGCTCTGCTTGTAATTTCTAAATGATTGGTCACTCATAAAGCAAGCAAGAGCAGATTCTCCATCCCTTGATCCTAGTATAACTTGTATAAGCTAAGCAATTTATTCATTGTGCTACCGGATTGGCAAAAAATTCTCAGAGGCATAAGAGGTCATTTGGTTGACATAGGAAGAGAGCTTCAATGGGAATTTGAAATTCTAATTCCTTGGAAGTTACTTCGTCAAATTTCAAGGAAGTATTTTTTCTTTTTGGTTGAGGAAAGGAATTAGCAAATACGACATAATTTAGAGATACCAACACCCTATTAGTAATTAAATTCCTACACTTTGTAGGATTTTCCATTTCCTATGCTTGCTAAAAAAAACTGTCAACCCCAACAAACATGCAAATGATTAATTGTAGGAAATAATTTTAGTAAGGAAATTTAGAAGCAACTAGTCTAAGTTGGGGGCAGAGACAAAGAGAATGCAAGAAGTGTATTGAAATGGACAGAATCCTGCACTAAATTTCAGCAATGACAATATAATCCAACATTATTAGCAATCAATTTCAAGAATACTTATAGCAAAACTCAGCAACAATCCTCAAATGGGCATAGGTCCACAGACTCTCTAGTCTCCGTACATAAAAGTGCATCATGAACACCAGATTTGTACCTCCAGTAATGACATATTAAAAAGTTACAAGTAAAAAATAAAGTAGGTAATAAAAACGCCAAACATAAATGTTAAACGCATAAATTTTTTTAACCAAAATAAGAAATTTATTAAATACATAGCTTGTCCTAATTTTTTTGGGAAAGAGGGGGTTAAATAAGAAATATCTTACAGGATATATCTCCAAATGTGCAGGCCAGGTTGACAGCTTCTTCTTGCCTGGCCTAAGAGTCTTTACAACACGGTCACATCTTACTATAAGGTTCTTCTTCAACAAAGTATCAGCAATATCTTCAGCTTCTAAACTTTTATCAGAACCAAGTAAATCTCTAACTTCTGGATGATTTTTTAAAAACGTGACGAAGTCCTTCCCCCTGAAGTACTCAACACGTGTCTCCTGTAAAACTGCCCACCTTGACTCCAAACCTTTATGGTCCCTCACCTTTTCAGCAAAAAGCAAGTATGCATCTTTCTCTGCAGCTTGTTTCTGAATAATTACATAAAGAATTCAGATTAGAAATGTATATGCATCCCATCAAAACAAGAAAAAGAAGCAATAAGCCAGAATAATAGAATAGTAACAACCTTCAAACAACAAGTGGTAGAAATGTTTTATACTCCTATTTTACAGCATTTGAGCATCACTCATTTACTTTTTTTTTTTCATAATTATTGTTTAAACTTGATTCCAAACACCAATCTATCGTAGAAAACCATTACAAACAGATAGGAAACCGAAACAGCACACCGTATACATAACCGAAACACGTCATCACTACAAGCCTTGCTTATATGTTTCACCGATCCACAGAAATTAACAAATTTAATCATCATATTTAATAACCATATATGACTATACTAGATAACCTTTCCAACGACGGTCAGAACCCAAAAGGTATCAAGAGGAATTCATTCCAAAATGACGTATGAAGGGAAGTCTGCATATAATCAATCACTTTGCCAGAAATCAGATTAAATCTTAAAAAAATTTCAAACAACGGAAGTCCTAAATTTACATGCATTGCAAAGAATTCAACACTAATAAACCGACTAAATTAAAGCTTCCTGTAAATGAACCTCATCAAGTAACACTCTTTCATTCATCGCAACATTTTAACCAAACTGCAATCATACTCCATGACTAAATCCTAAACTTACTCTAAAGATCAATCATAAAAGAAAAAACCCATCAACAGTCTATCCAGAAGCAATATTTTAGATTAGTACATCACAATGATACAATCAGTAAAAGATTATCAAGTTACACTTTTCACTTCAGCATATCATAACATATAAAAAGTATTAAACAATTGTACATCAGAAAAAGACTAATAATTGTCAAGCAACAATTAGTATAAGTATCAGTTAATACAACATCACAAAGCAACTTCCATTGAAAAAAGCGTCATCATCAAGATACAATTGTGCATTCATCGCAACATTTCGACTTAAATATAAACCACATTCATAAAAAAAAACACAAAAAAATAAGCATTATTATTCCATAAATCTTTGCATTCATCACAACATCTAAACATCAATATCATCGCATTAATCTTCCACGACCGACTCTAAAACTGAATTTCATGATCAAAAACGCTGTAAATTTTCAATCAAAAACAATTTTTACTAAAAATGAATAACATTTCGAAACCAAAAACCGCAAATGTGACAAAATAACAAACAAATATCAAGATCTGAGTAACAAAAACCCTAAATGATCACAAATTGGTCAACAAAATGTAAAAAACGAACGATAGGGGAGAGATAAAGAGGCAAAACCCTAGGTGGAGTATCGGTACCACCACCCTGCGAATTCCCAGCTGCCGATCGCCGGACTTTCTTCTTCTCGGTGCCGGCTTTCTTCATTTCTCTCTCCTATTCTTTTTGTGTGAAATAAAAGTTTGGAATTTTGTTTGGAGATGCAAAAAGGTAAATTGAAATTGTGATGTATAATTGCGAGAAAAAAAAAGAAATTGGAAATTTATTTTATGATTAAACAATCCAACGTCATTACTTGCAGTTTCAGCTTAGGAGTTGGTGATGTGGCGAATTTCATCGGCCACGTCATTGTATTATGGCCCATCATTTTCTAATAATAATCACGTAAATCCTAATATATTTTACTAAAAAAAACTTTGATAAATATGAAGTTTCATAACTGGAGTATATTTTACTGATACATTGGCCCGTCATTATATTATGGTCCATTTTTGACTAGCATTTATTCATAGTTACACTGAGTAAATTAAAGAATATAATATGAAGTACTTCATAATACTTCATATTGTTGACAATTACACTGTTAATTTATGCAAATAACAGTCAAAAATTCAAAATAAAATGTTCTAATGCATTATGTTTGGCTTTATTTTTTTACATATGTTTATATATTTTGTCGATGCTAAAAAAATCGTATCATTAGACGAGTTTCTATACTATTGTAAGTAAATAAAGAAGTATATGATAGTAAGCCCTCAATCTCTTTATTTTTGTTTTTTCGTTTTTAGTTGCAAATAAAATTCATTCTTTATATTATAGAGTTGTTTTATCCATTTATTGGATTTGATTTACCAAATATTGAGTTTTAAAGTATCTTAAAAGTATATAACGTCATCACGGGTATAGTTTTGCTACTATAGTCAATAGTACAAACTTATTTCTATTTCAAAGCCACATCAGATTTAAAAACCTCATTGGAGGAGGCTATATCAAACAACGATGTGATAGAAGTAAGACTTTAGTATTAAATTTCATTTAAAATATTCATGACTTTTTTTATAAAATTTTATTTGATTAAATTTGTTATATATGTGATCAACTATTACTGAGTAGTATATGTTGTATCAAACAATTTAAAACGCAATTGTAGCAAACCAAAGGGACAAAGTGAGTATTTCAAAGGAGAGAAACATTGTTTTATATAAGTGAGGCCCACCATAATATTAGCAAATGAATGAAGCAAAGCATTGAGTTCTAGTGGCTGGTGAGTGTTGAGCTCAAAGCACCTTATCCCTTTTCAAATGCATCACCTAAATTCTTTCTCTTCTCAAACTCCATTAACAGCTAGGAGCTGTTCAAACTCCATTATATCTAATAAAACTGCCATATCTTCTTCTTCGTCGATTGATGCTACCAATCATGGCATATTCTGTAAAGTATGTAGGAAACAACCATTATTTATGCCTAAAAAAAGAAGCAAGAATCATCATCAATGGAGGATTTCAGCAGTTGAAAGGGATCAATCAAAGTTTGAGGTTGACCAAGATAAGGCTAGAAAAGCTCTTAGTGAATTAGACCAACAAATTGAATCTCTTTCTACAAAACAACCCAATTCTCCTAAGATCAAAGGTTTGTTTTCCAGCTTTATGAAACTATTTCTGCTATATATTATCACCGTTTTGATATACTTACAATTGATAGTGGTATGTTGTGTAAAAAAATATATCACTACATAGTTATACATAGCTTATATGGCATAATATGTGATTGCTATTGTGTTTATAGACACACAGTTAAAACAAAAATACTTGCACTCAACCTCCTCCTCGTTACCTTTGAGACCTCTTTTATAAGCCCAAGACGTCAAAAAAGTCCATCCCAGAAAATCCCAAAAAGTTTCATGCATGCAAAACATCTAAAACAAAGTTCTGACAGTATGCTCGATCGAGCACATGACCTATTAGCTGTTTGTTGTAAGTAACTTCACTCAATCGAGCTTGTTTTAACATTTTCTTCACTCTTCTTCGCATCTTACCCTTTATGCTCACATCAACACCCTCATCAATGCAAGTCATTTTTTATCCCACTAGATGCCGAACCACATTATTTGATTGGTTCTTGATTCAACAATCGTATTTTAAATTCAATTTCATTTTTATGTTTCAATTCTTGTTGATTCGATAAAATTTGACCCAAACACGCACCTCTACTTATGTATAAATGTTTCAAATTGCAGCCTCAAGTATTGGAAATTTGGCAGAACAAGCAAAAAACGAGCCTCCAGAAATTACAGGGTCATTTTTAAGATACACCGCATTTTTTCTATTTTTATTTACAATTCTATACAATGTACTTTTTGTAACAGTCATAAAACCCTCTGTTGATGGTCCAGATGAGGATGTTGCAGATACTGATGTTACCACAACTTATCAAGCTCCAAATAATGCAAGTTAATCATATAGCAATAACCAAGCCAAAAACTCTAATTGCCTCAAGTATTCAGCATTTCTATAAACTTATTTTTGTATCACAAATTGTTGTCTAAGCAGATTTACTGAGAAACGCGCATCATATATGGGTAAAATAACCTATCTAATACATAATATGAAAATATGAGGTCGTCTCTCTGAGAGACGGCCTCTCACAGTAGCTCTTTTTGTATCTAGCTGATTTCTTTACGGGCTGACTCATTAACAGCCCGACTCTTTTAAAAATTAATGTGTTTGTTAACCTTTTTAATAGGCTAGATTATGGGCTCTTAGGAAGCCCCGGCTCCCACAGCCTGTTGCACAAGTCTAGCACTATCTGCGCTTTCTGTCAAACCGAGTGTCAACTTGAACTCTGCTTTGATTGGTCTTTTTGGTTCGCATGATATCCAACGAAACATAAGCGACATAATTGCAGAATCGCATATACGTTCTATGAAAAGTAGAAAACCACACGAGCTTCTATCCCGAAAAATCAAGCAATATCGAAGAAACAACAAGGATGTTGAAAAGACTCGAGAAGAATAATCCAGCAGCAATCTCAGAATTCGTACAGCAAGACGTTGAGTACATTAATTATAGTGTGATTTCGTAACTGGATTTTATACTGAATCAAATTCTCCTGTCCTCTGATTCTACGAAACGAAAGGGAAGTCACTTTGCATAAATGCATGTCCTAATTTTGATGCTTAAACCAAAAACAAAGATCAGAAAAAGCATAAAGCATAACCATCTACGAGAAGTAGCTGTAGACGTCTTGGGTAATAAACCAGTCAAAGACTCCAATCCTGGAGGGTAGAGAGTCTCAGGGAGGTCAAAGGAAAGGCGAACACTGATGATACCATTCTTATCAAATGACCAATGCAGTCCACTTTCCCTGACCCCGATGGGCATGTCCCTGATTCGGACCATACCAGCAGTCACATGAACGGGGGTGGATGGCATAAAGGCACTCAAATGTGTAGCCATGTCCTTGGAAGGCTTTTCTGAAGCAAATGCAGAAGGAGCAGAAATATTGCTCAACGAATGGTTTGCTCGAGTCATACAAGGTGATTGAATATCTGCAAATAACAATCATACACAGGGCAGAACACGAGTAATTACTATAAGTCTATAACGCACAATCATATAGCAAAATAGGACCATATAAGGCAAGATCTGGAACTAAATACCAATTTTAGATGGCTTACCCTTTGAGATTTCCATGGTTTGATGAGAGGAAGATGCACTACCATTATCATCAATTCCAGGTAGTTGCTGAGTTGCCAAAGGCATTTCCCAGGTTTCATTTATCACATTCTGCAGAAAATTAATATAAGTATCTATTAAACGGTGCAAATCTATTTTATATTAGAATTATAAAACACTTAAATATTGCTACCTGATGATCAGAAAAACCTTCATCCAGATCTTTATCCATAAGTCCAGGAAGGCAATCATCATTTAAATATGGTCCAATATCAAAATCCAAATCATCCCAATTCGATTCAAGCACGTCAAAATCACGAGGATGAAGGTCACTAGAATCAAGGTATAGTTCATCATCAAAGGGAACGTTCACTGAATCAGATAACAAATCATCAAGCGTAACTGGAGCCTCGTTGCTCAAATCATTTGGTTGAGCCATATGCTCATTCTTCACAACACATAGAATACTCTCATGATGCGCAACATCATCGAAATTCTGACCATCCAGAGTTTCCAAGGTAAACGTACCGTTAGACTCTTCTACAGACTTATGATTAGCTCCAGACATATCCTTGGATTCTTCAATGTAGTTGTTGCCTTCAACATGATTAAAGCTGACAGAAGAATGAACATTTTCTGGAAGTTGCAAGACCTGGAAGTGTAGAAGTATATATTAAATGTCACCAAAGTGTCTACAAAAGAACAAAGCACTTAAAATAACATAAAAACTTGATGTCCCAATGTCACCATACTTCAATGACACTAAATGACTCCCACCTAGGCGGGGTTTAGAGGAGTTAGTTCTATGCAGACTTAAATTGGTAAAAACAATCAGGTTGTTTGAGCCCTGATATCACATATCACTGCAACTTCACATAAATATGAAGTGCATATGATAAAGCACATTATTTTATATTCCATTAAACTTTGAAACCAAAAAACCTATAAATTGTAGGCTCTATCGAGAATGGACAAATCAAATTGAAGTCAAATCACTGAAAACAAAGGGCCATGGGCCGGTTCAGTTATGTTCAATCCAACAAAGATATGGAAAAGGGACACCATTATGTGACACCGACTTGAACAAAAACAAGGCCATCAATGATCAATTGAGAGAGACACAATCACACCTCTCACTAAATTATTATGAAACAAAGTAGACAATAAAGACAGTCAAACAACTTTTTCATAACACCATGAATAGCAGGCAACAAAACTCCCTTGCAAAATAATGGTGGTTTGAAAGTTGAAACTAGCAACTAGTCACAGCTTTCAAATAGGTATAATGCAAAAGAGAAGATGATTATAAAACATTATTAAATAATTAAGGCCGTAAAATATACTCTGCTAAGCTTATGATAAAGCCCAAAAAATAAAACAAAAGATGAAAGCCAAACCTGATTGAAATCAATTTCTTCAATATATGCATCATCATCAACATAGGGATCGTCAAAAGACACCTCACTAGGCACCACAGGTTCTCCTGAATCTTCCCACTCTTCCTCCACCAATGGTGCTCCATATTGCTCCCCATTCTTTGGTCCTGTCCCACTTTTCTGAAACACTCGACACAAAACAAAACCATCCTGCCAATGTAGTACATATCAGCAACAGCACAGCCCTTTATCCCATTGAGGTTCACTAAAAAAGAACAAACAAAAAACAAATTGAGTTAATAAAAACATATATCCTCACCGGGGAAGTACCCACATTCTCCAGCACATCATCATTGAGTTTGTATTCATGCATTACCCAATTACTCCGCTCACCACGTGGAGCTCGACCTTTGTGATAGACCAGAGTCTTTTTCATCCCAACAACCTGACACTTGTGGTAAACTGGTCTATCCTTTCCGGTTGTTTTCCAATATCCCTCATTTGTTGCTCGGTTAGTCCTTGATCCATTGCCATATTTCCGATCCAGGGCACTAAAAAAGTACCACTCTTGGTCTCTGGTTTTTAACTTTGAAAGACCTGGAAGAAATCAATTAATCAAAACATATAGTATTCAAAGAAATAACAGATATATAATCATAGAGCGGAAAAAAAAACATCAAGTAGATGAAGCTGCACAAAAGCAAACTTTATTATTCCGCTCCAAAAAATAGGATAAGATGAATATTTAATTTCAAGAAAATACACCTGAAGCTGCACAAATTTATTCTCAACAGTGCCCTTTATTTTCTGAATTTTTATTAAGAAGGCTACATTATTCTTACCATCACTTGCCTTATTTCTGAGCCAAACCTTATGACAGTCCAACTTCCTTTAAAATAATCTTAGCCAACTCTTCCCCTTCCATCTATCTCTCATATTCATGTATGAATTAGGACGGTTTATAGTTCAGAAATTTCTAGGGTTTAAGTATTAATATCAATCATAAGAAGGTAGTATTTTGAATCATAAAATCCCCCTTCCATCACAAAATCATATTCCCACTCTCAAGTTTGATCCATTCCAGTAGACCAAGGAGAGGCACGAGACTGATAAAATTAACTAGTTTCTTCATCTAGTTCAGACTAAGAGTGTGTAAGGATTAAAATTCTATTAATCCCTCTAATTATAAGAAAATTCTAGTAAAGATGGGACGGATGTCAACCCTCTAATTCCCTACCCTCGATTCCCCTCCTCTCATCATTTGCTGTCCAAATAAAGGAAAACCCATCCCCCATTTCACGTCACTTCCTTCCCTTCATTTCCTTCAATCTAAACAAAGCATGAAACAGCTAATTGGACTATGTAAAATGAACCCCAGTTAGGTTTACAATCAAAAAGGCGCAAGAGATGAGCACAAGACTGATAAAATCAACTACTTTCTTAATCAAAACCAGAATTTCTCAGACTAACCATTGTAAAACAACCAATATGCAAAAAATTACGCTCAGTTGATCAGTATTCAGTACCACACCAATATAATATTTTTAATTACAAAAAAAACAGTATTCGCAACATTATCCAACACTTAATTACCAATACATATCATCAAATGATGATCATTTTAATGAAATTAAACAGAAAAAGACGAAATCTATAAAGAAAAGAAAAGAAAACCTGGAAGATCGGAGGGTTCGACTTTGTAAATATCGATTTCAGAAATGGCATCAACACGAAAAGGCTTTCCAGAAACCTTACGCTTAAGATAATACCATACAAGCTCTTCATCTGTAGGGTGAAACCGAAACCCCGGCGCCAACGACGTTGATTTTGAGCATTTTGGATCCATCAATTTCGATGAAATTATTCAATTTTTTAGGGTACGATGAAATTATTCCAATTGAATTGGGTTTTTGGGAACTACGAGGACTAATTCGGGCTGCTTATATGGAGCGCCGGATCCAAGAGTCTAAGAGATTAATACTAAACCCGTGAATTAAAAAAAGATTAATGAATATCAGAAAAGTAGTACTAGAAAATATAAAATAAACATTCAGTAGAGCTTTTTATCACATGGTATTTTATCTTGAAGTAAAAAGATATTGCAATAGTAACAAAAATAATCTAATTTATTAGAACCTTTTTACTTGGATTCTTTTCATGTACTTATTTATTTTGAATTATTTTAGTTTAACTTTCATCTTATAATACAAACAAAAAATATATCACTTTTTAAATAATTTAAACATATATCACTATTAAAGTTTAATTTATATAAAGGAGAAAATAGTTTATAATTATTCATTGAAGCTTTTTTCCACGTGGTATTTAATTTTAAATGAATAGTAATATTTACTTTATTAGAGCTTTTTTGCTTTGATTATTTTCATGTAATTAATTATTTTAAATCTATCTATATCTGTTACTAAAACAAAACACTGTTGACATCATCACTACTTAAAATTGCTTAGGTACGCAACCTCAACAAAATTTTTCCTCCAACACTCAATGATGATATCATTGTTTTTATGACTACTTTATTTTATCTTTGACTTTATTACTCACATCATTTAATAGATTGGATAACCAAATATATTATTTATTTTTTTCAATTATTTTTAAAAAAGCTTTTAATTTTATTTATTAAATGAGCATTATTTAGTGTGTTAGATATTTTGAGATGGTTAACATATAGTATACTTTTATTAGGATTTTTTGTTATTTATACAATTGCTTACTTAAATGCAATGTTTAATTCTAATATGATTCAGGTTGTAACTATTTTTATGTAAGTCAATTATATTTTTCATGAGAAAAACTATTTTTTTCATTTAAACTTTTATAAAATAATTTTACATAATTTTGTGTTAAATTTGATTTTGAAATGTGTTATTAAAAGTTGTAATACTTTATATAAATTAATGTAATTTATGTCGAAAAATTTAATAAAACCGTGCATCACACGGGCACGATCTAATTATTGAACTAATGGTAATGAGGAGAATCAATCTTCAACATCTGAATTTCATAATTAAATATCATATTATTTTATCGAGAATTTCAATGTCAATAATTGACTCTTATTTAGGATAAAATTTAAGGGATCAAATATAAGTAATTTTATTCTTATAGTATTAAGTTAATGATAATAATAGAAAAAGGCAACAACTTTATAATAGACGAAGTCTTTAATCAATAAAAAAAGTAAGTATTATCTTCAAAATACTTAGGCAGTTTTAGTAAGTTATTTATAAGACTATTTTATTAAATTGACTAATGTATATTTAGTAAGTTAAAGTAATAAATTGCAATTTTAAAACAATCAATTTAAAAAATAAACTAATTATTATATGAGTTCATCACATAATGAGACAATTTCATACGAAACAAGCTGGTTAATGCGCAGTTTAATATAAATGATGATAGTTTATTTTATATACACGTGAAATTAAGAAATTAATATTGCTAGCACTGCATAAGCTTGTGTATCAACTATCTTTAATTTTAAAGAACCGCCTAATATTGATAAATGCAAACTCATTTAAATCAATAATTATTACGTAATATTTTTAATAAAGATACAAAAAAAATAATAATAATAAAACAACAATAATAATAAGGAAAAATTATCGTAAATAATATGTGGTTGGAAATTAAATAAAATGAAGGGTACTATTTACACAATACTATTAGAAAATAACAGTAATCTAGGTGCGACAAATAAATCAGAAAATTTAGCAAACTTATGAATCTATTTCTAATTTTTATTTTTTTAAACTAAAAAACAACATTTGAAAACAAAAAATTATTCACTTTTTAGTTGTCAGTCTTTAAAATTATAATTTTTTATTCTATATATTTATTAAACATACACCATATCATATGTGTGTAAAAATAAAAAAAGTACCAAAAAAAGATCAAATCAAAATGACACCAAATAAAAAAGGAATGGAGAAATGCAACCATATAATTTCTTCATCTGAATCTACATTGATATTAACAACTTTAAGTGAATATTCTATTAATTTAATATCTTTGATTTTAAAAGTCGAAGTACTTATTTATTCAAAGAAAAAAAAAAAAAAAAAAGCGGAAGTGTTTACCTTCAACCTTGCGTAAAGACGGGCTTCAGAATCCTTGAATAAAGTTGGATTTACCTATTAACATTATACATATATTTAAACAACAATAAAAGGTTTATTTACTCCATATAAGATATGTTATTACTCCAAAATCATTAATCAACTAATACTTAAGACTTACACCTTATAAGTGGGATTATTTTGAATGACTTTTAATAGTAAAAAACTAAAAATCATACGCAATGTTATATGAATATGTATGATTGATTTTGAGATTTGAAAGGTCTGGGGCTAAATAATAATTAAGAATTCCTAATTATTAAATATACCAAAAAGAAAATTATATTTATAAGGAAAAATTCTCATGAATAATCCCACATATTGCTCATTTATTGTAAATTATGCATACTGTTAATTATTTCTAAACAATCCAACTTTTGTATATTTTTTGCTGATGGCACTATTTGATATATTTTAATCGGCTATTATAGATGCTTACCAACTACAGTAGGTGTAGACTAACGAAGAAGCATAAGGAGGAAGAAGAAATGAGTGTAACGGCTAGTAGGTAGCTAAAAACTACAGTAGTCGGTTAAAATATGATAAGGAATATTGTTAGAAAAAAATATATAAAAATTAAATTATTTAAAGATAATCAATAGTAAAATTTATTCACAACAGAGGAAAAATAAGTGAAATATTTACGAGAACTTTTCCTATTTATAATTATGTACACCTGAAATTTAGATATGTTGCTTTATAGTAGTATTTTTCAATATTTTTAATGGACCGGAAACATAGGCCCCACCCACATATCTCCTTGTAGGGTCGTTCGTTTAAATATGGAATACATGTGATTTAAGGAGTTAGCTCGATATATAAATTAAAAATTTAGAGGAGTAAATACTAACCATCCATCCAGCTTCAATACTATCAGATCCACTCATAAGTCTAATGCGTGAGACGGACCATTGGTTTCCAAATACTCGAGGTTTGTAAACGCTTGCTTTGCCATTAGCAGCCACGTATTTGTCACCCATTTCGGTTTGAATAACAGCAGTCTGCACCAATCAATTACACTATTTTATTTTACATTTTTCATCGTTCTTATACCATTAAGAAATAGAAGTAGAAATACTTCTTAATGAAAGAGGAGAAGAATTGATCCAAATTGGAATTATATTAATAGAAGGGTAAAAAGCAACTTTTTTAATTATTATGTTAATTTATAATTAAAAAACTTTAAAAATAATGAAAAATATTTGTGAAATATAAAATATTGCAACTGAAAAAAATGTCAACAACTAATAACTTAACTAATGGTTAAGGATCAAAATATGCTATATATATGGTACTAAATATTTTTTTAGGATGGATGAGATTCAAACCAATATCATTTTTGTTAAGTTGGTTTTTTATACCATGCCAAGAAACTGATAAATTTGTCATTGAGTTTGTATAAAACTAGACCCACATAAGAGAAAAGTTGACTGCACACAAGTTTAATGGTGTTTTATCCTACAACTAATTGGTAATAGAAATAATAGGCTAATAGCCCATCAAGCTTAATGTTAGTCAACATATCTTTAATTTTTCGACGTAAAATCAAATGTGTTATTTTTTGACTGTTAAGCTACTGGTTGAGGTTCCATAATAAGTTATATTACTATTAAAAATCAAAATATAAGTAAAGGATCCAATCAAACACAATGTTGTCCATTTTGTGTAGAGTTTAGATGATGAGATTGTTGGACACCAAATGATCTTAGAATGGGAACACTCCCTAATGGGCAAACATCTTTTAAGTCCAAATTCTTCAAAATTTCCTGCTTGTGTTGGAAGAGAGGGTGGCTTAACCTGTTTGAAAATTGAACATACATCACGGTAAATTAATTGGTATAGAGTATCATAAATACTAATAAAAAAACAGAAAAATTACTTGGTAATAATTTAGTTGTTTAAAACAATAATTTAGTTGTTTAAAACAATTTGTTATTATGAATCAACTAATTTACAATAAGTTGTTCTCGTTGACGTGTTAAAAATAAACTGGTCAAATTGGCTATTTCAATCAGTCATCAACTATAAAACATCTAAAGCTTTCCTAAATAAATTTAAAGCTAAATTAGGTAAATAGTTTTAGTTCAAATTTTAAACCAAATAAATTAGTTTAAATCGACTCAAAATAAGCTCAATTCATTCATAAATAGTTAGTTTATTTTATTAAATTGAATTTTAGAAGACCATCAAAGATATTTTTAGTCAAATTTACGAGCTAAATTAGAATAAATATTTTAGTATATGTAAGTTTTATTGTTATCGAAAGTAATTGTTTTATTAAAATATGTAGTGTTTACATACTTTTTATAAACAAAAGCATTTTTTTCTTGCATTATATTATTCATTGAAAATTTTATTTATATATGTCTCTATACTAAACTACGTGCATCGCGCGAGTTTCTAAACTAGTAAAAAATACTGTTTCGGATGAAACATAATTACAATTTATATTAATTAACTAGGAAAATATTCATGTTTTATTTGTAAATAAATTTAGGGACAAAAATTAAAATGTAAATTTTCCATCACAATTTTTTGGACAAATGTGCAAATACTTTAAACTCCAGAATTTTTAGGCCTCTTATACAGATATCAATCTCTAAATTGAAAAACTTACCTTATGAATATCTGCTTTTAACAATGGGTGACTAAAAGCCGGTTGGCTATAGAAATCCACGCAATCATAAATTTGTCCTCTCTCCGTCTATAAAGAAGAAAATGAAAAATATTATTAAATTTCGAATAACAGCATGTTCACTAAAAAAACAAATGGAAATTACTTGTCGGTAAACTTGTCCATATAAATACACCGTTATATAAATCTCTAACACTTCATTAAATTTTAATCAATATATTTAAATTTTAATCAATATATTTAAATTTGTGACCTTTGATCGCTAAATCTCTAATCGTATATGTTGAACCACGGTTTTAAAAAGTTAATTGTATGACATTGTAATTTGAGATGAATTAATCAATAACACTTGTAGTAACACAATTCATAGTAAAGTTAAGATACTAATGGTCAAACTACACAAATTTTAATTATACATATCAAACTACAAACAAATAAAAATAAGCAAAAAGTAAATATTATTTGTATCGATTTTTAACCACAGAAGAAGTAGAAGAAGCTCTCAAAAAGATGGGGAGAACAAAGGCAGTTTGACCAGATAACATTCCGATTAAGGTGTGGAGGAGTTTAGGAGAAGAGGGTATTCGTTGGCTGACAAACTTCTTTAATATTAATTTGAAGATACATAAGATGCCAGAAGAATGGAGGAATAACACACTAATACCTCTATTTAAAAACAAAAGCAATACACAGGTATGAGGGAACTATAGAGGTACCAAACTTCTAAGCCACACAATGAAATTGTGGGAAACAGTGATAGAGAGGAGAATTAGACAGGAAACGGTGATTAGAGATAACCAATTCAGTTTTATGCCAGGAAGGTCAACCATTAAGGCAATTCATGTTTTGAGGAGACTGATGGAGAAATATAGGGAGCGAAAGAAAGATCTGCATATGGTGTTCATTGGCTTGGAGAAAGCGTATGATAGCATACCACGACGTGTCATCTGGGATAGCCTCAAGGCTAGAGGTATTTCTTCAGTGTACATTGAGGCCATACGGGATATGTATGACGGAGTTTCGACTAACATCCAAATACTGGTGGAGATAACAGAGCCTTTTCCGGTTAAAGTTGAACTACATCAGGGATCGACTCTAAGCCCTTTCATTTTTACTGTCATTATGGAAGAAATTTCTAAATCTATTTGGGAGATGGTACCGTGGTGCATGCTATTCGCTGACAACATAGTGCTGGTAGCAGAAACGAGAGGGAGGTTAGTAATAAATTGGATGAGTGGAGGGAAGCTTTAGAAGGTAAAGGGTTGCGCATTAGTCGTACAAAGACCGAGTATTTGCGTTGTGACTTTAGTGGGACAGCACCGGTAGGTGCACCAGAGGTGCCCATTGATGAAACTGTTGTTAAAAGTATGACCAAGTACAAGTATTTGGGACCGATCATTCAAAGGGATGGAGAGATTGACGGAGATGTAAATCATCGTATATAAGCGTGCGCTCAAGTGGCAAGCAGCCACCGCGATGTTATGTGATAGGAAATTCCCAAGCAAGTTAAAAAGAAAATTCTACCGGGCGGCAATAAGACCTGCTCTGCTATATGGGAGTGAATGTTTGCCTGTAAAGAAGATTTTTAAACATAAGATGGAAGTTACAGAAATGCGTATGTTGAGGTGGATATGTGGGCACACATTGATGGATTGAATTAGAAACCAAGAGTTTAGGGATAAACTAGGGGTAGCCTCTATTTCTGGAAAAATGCGCAAAAATAAATTGAGATGGTTTGGACATGTGTAGAGAAAGACTTTCGCCGCCCCTGTGAGGAGGGTAGAAAGCATTATAATAGAGGGTATGAGGAGTCGAGGAAGACCCAGGAGAACTTGGGATGAGCAAATAAAAATTGACTTACATGAGTTGCCGCCGCCCTTCCCTCCCCAGACCATGTCCATAGTTTTTCTATGAGCGGGATACACTGGGTAGGATGATGATGATGATCGATTTTTTTTATTTAAAAAACTATAAATACAAAATAGTACTACTTTAATGACGATTGTGCAAACTAGAAAATTAAACAAATAGAGTATTTTAAATAAATAATTATGGGTTAGTCTTGTAGTTGAGCGCTTTTTTCTTTCATTCTTGTGACAATCAATAATTCAATTCTTGATCATCACCAATAAAAATTATTAATTTTTTTTGTCTTTTTATATGTTAAGCTTCTCTAACCTTCCTCTGAATCAAATAATATACTTCTAACAAATTAAACAAGCAAAAGAAATTTCACACCTTAATAGTAAAAGTTGAATTGTAAATTGATGTTCCATGTACTCCTCTCAAACCTCCAAATAGTATAATTGAAATAAAATAACATAACACACAAATCTTCAAGGTCATGGCTAATTTTTGAGATCAATATATTAAAAAATTTGAATTGACTTTTGTTGTAAAAGAGAAGGTAAATTTATAGATTTGAAAATTAGTGTGTAGGTTAGCATTAATTAATTATTTAAAGTAATTTTCACTAAAGGAAATAAATAATATCAAGAAAATTAGCATATAAATCAAATTGTAATCTTTTAGGTGGCACTACAAGAAGGAAATAAGTATATCAAATTTGTAACGCTGGAACAAAAAGGAAATGAATCCAACTTGTGATTTTTTCCCCTCTAATGAATAATGATGATAATTGTATAAAACTTAAAAATTACTCCTTTTGTCCAAAATATACCATACTTTTCATTTATATTTTGATCATCTCTGTTAGAATTTTTACAATGAAAATATTTATAATTTTCTTTTATTTTCATTTATACGTTTGAATTATAATTTATAAATACTATTTATATAATTCAAATGATTAAGCCATTTTATAGTCTATGCAACATATAATTGTATCAATTTCTTGAAGACGATGGTTATCTTGGAAATGAATGGTTTCAACTTTCAAGATATGTTTCGTTTCTAAATTCTAGGTGTGTGTTTGAATTGTGAGAAATGAAGGGAAAAGAAGAAGAGAGATTTAAAGGGATAATAAATCTCTTGTTTGGATTTTCAAAATTAAAGGGAAGAGATTTAAAGGGAAAAGATTTGAAGGGGTTAAATGAATATTTTTTTGTTTAGGTAATATTATTTCAAAGTTGAAAAAATTTAAAGGAAAAACTCTTATCTTCCTTCATTTCTCTTTCCTTCCCTTCATTCCATAACAAACAAGAGTTCATTGTTTTTCATTTTTCTTCCCTTCCTTTCTTTTCTCTTCCTTTTCTTTCTTTTCTCTCTAAAATTGTTATCCAAACGTAATATTAGTGAGTGACATGAGGATACTCTATCAATTTTTTTAAAATATACTGTCTATTTGGCAAATGATTATTTGCTAGAAATTTAATCTTTACTTAGTTTGGCTATTTTAAAGTATTTGCTAATTTGATAGATGTTAAGTAAGTTGTTTAAGTCAGTTATTATAGATATACATAATACATACTTGATTGTTTAGTAGAGAAAAATAAGATCAAAAAAGAAGCCAATGAAAAACCTACTCAAAATAGTTTTTTAATTTCGCCTTAAAATCGACTTTTTAATTTTTTTAAAAGTCATTTACCTAATATTTTTTTACTTATAAAAATCTAAAAGTAAAAAAAAAAAACTATTTGCCAAACACACTCTTAATCCTAACATGTTCTAATTAATACATGTGACATGTTGATCGAGGTTTGTTGTATGATCCCGAGTTCAATTATACTTTTTCCGTCCCTTGAAAATAACACTATTTAACTTAAAAAATTCTCATATCATTGAGTTAAATTATGCAATTTCATGAAAAATTCATAACCAAATTCTTACGTCATTGTAGGACGTCAAGGATCAATAAGAAAATTTTCAAATATCATCGCATAACACAAATTAAAATCTATCATGCAATCACAATTAGAGGATGTAAATAATCATAAACTATGGTTACATACTTACATCTATAACCATTGAATCGTGGATAAATCATACTCCCTAAGGTTTTCACTTTTAATAATATAAGAAAACTTATAACAAAGGAAAATAATAAAAGAAAAGCATGGTGATGGAAACCTATAACAAATGAAAACCCTTTTAAGGGCATTAGATCCACAATAAGCTTAAGAAAATTAGGTGACACAATATAACGATGTTTGTATAGCATTTATAAAGATAAATTTAGGGTAAAAAGATATAAAACCCAGGTCTAACAAAATGGATAAAACTTTCTAACAAGTCATGTTAGATTCTTGATCGGCTAATATTGGTTAATTTTGATCCGTTTCGCTTGTTTTCTTTTCAACTTTCGTCTAACTTCTACCTTAGCGTATTTGTGCCTTAAAAAAGCCTATCATAATCTTCTAGGTCTTTTAGCATTTTATGAATTTATTGATTATATAGTTAGATTTACAAATTTTAAATCATTTATATATAAAATATAAAGACTTACAATAACTGTGAATTACGTATTTTTTTTATAGTGGAGCTAAATGTGAAAGTATGTAGCACAGCTCAAGTTTGGTTCATTCATGTAAAAATTAACTGTGAATTACGTATTTTTTATAAGTGTTTGATCTAAATTAAAATCTAAAAATTGGTTCATCTTAAAATGTAAAAAATTGAAGTCCACCAATATGTTTAATTTCCTCCTATTTTCTTAGAATATGAACAAAAAAGTTCATAAGAAATTTTAAGCTCTTTTATAATATCTACTAAATTTTAGCCCAGGCCCAGCATTAGAGGAGTTAAATACACACTCCCTCCATTCTCTTAACTCACTTTTTCATTTCCCTCAGATTTTTTTAACTCACTTTTTCATTTATTTTGTACGTAGCAAGATTAAACTATAATACTTTATTGTAGCATGACGACGTCTAATCTTATGAATGATTCAGGTATATTTTAATTAATTTATTTTTTGATAAATTATATTACAGATGGTGATAATAAATTATACTATAATCTAATATAAACAATATATGTTGATTGATTTACCATTCCTTTAAAAAAAATTATACTTCCTTCGTTCTATAATAAAGATTTCACAAAGAATATGATAATTAAAAAAAATAAATTTTTTCAGGTAGTGGATATCGTATTTTATTGAATGATAAATTTGATAAAAGAAAAGTGGGGTTTATAAACATAAAAAAAATATTAAAAAAAGTTAATGAAAAAAATATAAAGACCATTAAGATGAATAATGTTATATTTGTCAAAAATTTGTAATACAAATAAATAGATTTTTCATGGAAACAACAATTGGAACATCCAACGTAGCAAATGAGAACTTCTTAAAGAACCGAAGAGAGTATGATTTGTGTTAGATTGAAATACATAAGATATTTTAATGTTTAAAATTATTTCATATCCAAAAATTACTATCATTACAAACTAAATAATTTAAATATATATAAAAATCACTCAGCCATGAATTTATGTTTAAATCAGCCATAAATTTATGTTTTAAATAATGATCAATATATAAAATAAATATTTATATGGATTAATTATACTTTTTAGTTACTTTTTGTTTGTCCACTTTATTTTTTTCCGTATTTCAAAGCTAATATTGAGCCTCAATATTAATATCTCTAAATACGCATCATACAAAATTATTAAAAACTTTGCATCAAGACGAATTTAATAAGATCTCATATGAATATATGTTATCTTCAATATATAATCCAAAATTATAATTTAAATTTTTTTCTCTTAGGATAAAAAAACTTAAAATGGACAAACAAAAAGGGATTGAGGATTTATTTGTTAGCATTTACCTAACATAAAAATAAATTGGTTTATATAATATTTAAAAAATAATATTTTAAACTGAATTTATTTTAACAAATATATTTAATAGGTGGGTTTATTTAAAAATAGATAATATGTGGATTTATTAATTTTTATGTGTTTCAGTTTATTTTTGTCAATTACGTTTAAAAAATGGTGTGATGGATTTCTAATAAACTTTATAATATATTGTGACTATCTACAAATGCATGGTGATGCAGTTCAAAATAAAGATGAGTTAATAAAAAACAATACAAGAGGAGGATAAATATAATTATTTTTGTAAGATGATGGAAGAGTATAGACCTGCCATACTAACTAACTCTGACACAAGTTTTTGGGGTCCACTTAAAAGGTGGATTCAAAAAAATATTTGGGAAGATGAGAGTACAACGCAACTATATATTCAGAGACTAAAATTTCAAGTTATTCTTAATTTTAGAGTTAACAATCATATTTATTGTCAAGAAATCAACTTAATCAAAAGCTTGATGATCAAGGGGTAGTTAATATACGAACCTGTAACCTCTTATCACGTTAGCTTCTTAAGTTAATGGTTGAAGTTGTAAGATATGTTATACGTTCCAACGTTTATTACCGATCAGACTATCAACATATTTGATGTTATTTTGTTTATGTAGGTTGTTTTTAGAGGGTGTAATGTTATTTGGAAGAAAATGGGAAAAAATTTCAAAGTATCTGGTGAAAACAAAGAAGCCAGCCCAATTAGGTAGTCATGCTCAAAAGTTGTGTAAGTGGGATTCTTCAAGTACAAAGAGGAAAAGCATCCATAGTATTAGAGATATTAAGCTTACAGATGTGCGTGAATTTTTTCAAAAAAGACTTATTTCTTATGATATAATGATTAAACTTCGTGATAAAATGCATGAGAATAATAATAAGTTTAGTTGGTGTTTATTTATATAATTATTTGATTGTTTTATCTCAATAATTTTTATTATTAACTATTTAACTCATCTATTGGCGTGTTTCACGATGAGACTATACATAAATTTGTTTTTTTTTATAATGTGACATGTAATTGATTTAAGAGAGTGAGTCAAAATTATTATTTTAAGAGTTGAGTTTTAATTATAAATTGCCACATTAGCAAGTTAACTACTCCATTTTTGTCCTGTAATTGTTGTATCCTTTTAAAAAAAGGTGATAGTTTGATTAGAAGAACTTTAATGTATGTATACATAGTGAGTCAAAAATATAAAAATATAATTTTTCTCATTCATATAAAAAAGATAATATATAACTATTTGGGATTTTTTTTTTTAGATTTATTTTGATGTATAAAATTTTAATGTATATTATTTATGATTATTAATAATGAATATTTATCGAAATTAAGACTCAAATTCTATTTAAAAATTGTAAAAAATCAAAATTAACCAATATTGTTAAACAGATAGAATGTAAAACTAATTTTATTATAGAATGATGAAAATAATGGGCACAATGCAGAAGCCTTTTCTAGTATATATCTCTCTGAAATTTAGTTCTATAAATCATATATGTATGTAACAAATAACAATTATATGTCGAAATTCAATTCTAGTTTTTTATTATTGACCTTCTAAAATTCCACTTTATGACATTTTCTTTATATAAATAAGTTTTAGTTAGAAACAATTTTTACTCTTATTTTTTTGTTGTGTTTTCCCTTTGGAAAAAAAATGCCAAAAGAATACAATTATATTGACTATGAGTATTAAAAATCAGATTTTGTGTTTGTTAAAACAAGTATTATTGTTAAATTAGGCTGGACTTATTGTGAATGCCAGCATACTAACGGGAGGACGCAAGTGCACACACTTCATAAGCCAAGGAGATATATACCATCCCAAAACCATATGGCAATGGGAAGAAGATCTCTAATAGCTTATAAAGCGTGCACACTATTTTCAATTTATCGATGTGGGATAACTCATCCCAACAATTATCTTTTCGAGATAATATCTGAAAATCAAATCTCACATTGCATTTTTGTCTTTCAACCAATCCTATAATATATCCAAACTATGACTATCAATATTTAGAATAATGCGTTTGCGAAGACATCAAGTTTTAACAATCCAAATATGGATAGAAGTATTTAGATGATGTTTTTGGATGAAAATGTAAGATTTCTTTGTAAAATACTTGGATTTTGAATATTATACTTCAGTTCATAATAATATCTTGGTCGATTTTTCTTACAAATTTGTAAAGTAAAAAATATAACACTCTATCATATTCTAATTAATGTTTTTATTGTTTTTCATAGTTGTTGATGCATTATTTTAATTATAAATATCTCTAATTGTACGTGATCAATAATTATAAGACGAATAAAATAAAATCTAACGTGACAGTATTTTAACTTATATTGAAAATAAAGTACAAATCAAAAGTAATTGGTGAATAATGTCAAAAATCAAATAAGACATTTCATTAAAATAGGAGGGAGTACAACTATAATGTACAAATTAAATTTTTGAATTTTTCTACAAATAAATATAGTTGATTGAAAAAATAAAAAATATATATATCACACAAATAATATCTAGTAAGGGCATGCTTGGGTCGGGTGTAAATATTTAATGGGTAAAAAAAGTCCAAGTAAGAAAACAAAATTGATAAATGAGAAATTAGTGAAATTTAACTGTTGTAGTCGTGGAAGAATGGTTGCAAAGTAATAAAAATGAAAGGTGCTCTCAATTTTGTGGGGTAAATATTTATGCTAGGGAAGGGTGGAGGAATGTATTACCTCCATAATAGGGAAAATCATTTTTTTTTCCTTCATTATTTTTATTTGATACTCATTTTACCTTATTCACAACTATCTCAACTACTTCAAATGCATCTTTATTTGCTTTCATTTCATTAATTTGACGTTATTTCCCTATTTATCGTTTTAGTTTTCGACTTCTCTCTTGAGAGACCGTCTTTTCTAAAGACGGATCTCAAAAGCCCAACCCATTATGTTAATTTAAAAAAAAAAACTGACGTGCGCGTATAAGTGTACTGTGAAAAGTCACATAATATATATTTGGAGTTATGACAACATTTATTTGGAATTATAACATAATATATTTGGTGTATAGCAGCATATATTTGAGGATTATAGCATAATTTATTTGGGGTTATAACATAATATATTTGAAGCTATAACAATATATATATTTAAGGTTATAACATAATATATATGAGGTTATAACATATTATATTTGTGTTTATAACATATTATATTTGGGATTATAACATAATATATAGTTGGGTATATAATGGTCTGTGTTTGAGGGTATAGTATTTTTACAACACTAAATATATTATGTTATAACCCCAAATATATGTTGTTATAACTGCATATATATTATGTTATTACTTCAAATATACATTGTTACAACTCTAAATATATTATGTTATAAACCCGAATATATTATGTTATAACCACAATTATATGTTGTTATAACCCCATATATATATATATATATATATATATATATATATATATTATATTATGTTATAACCTCAAATATATATATATATATATTGTTATAACTTCAAATATATCATGTTATAATCCAAAGGATTATTTGCAAAGAAACACCTTTTAAAACCCCTTTTTTTGTAAAGAAACACCTTTAATAATTTTTTTTGTAAAAAAAACACCTTTTAAGAGACTTTTTTTTAAAAAAACACCTTAAATCAGTTTTCGGTGACTTTTGTCAACTTTCCGGCGTTGACTATGCCATTTGTCAACTTTCCGGCGTTGACTTTTATTTTTATTTTTATTATTAATATTACTTTTTTAAAAATTTTAATTTTTATTATTATTTTAAAAAAATTTTAAAAAAATAAATAATAATAATAATAATAATAAAAATAATAATAATAATAAAAATAAAAATAAAAAGAAAAATAAAAAAATAATAATTTTTTTTTAAATTTTTAAATTTTTTTTTATTATTATTTTTTGTTTTTCCTTTTGTTTTTATTTTTATTTTATTTTTAATTATTATTATTATTATTATTATTATTATTATTATTTTAATTTTATTACTATTATTATTATTATTATTATTATTATTATTATTCTTTTTTTTTTTTTTTTTTTTTAATTTTTTTTTTATTATTATTCTTATTGTTATTTTATATTTTTTATACTTTTTATTTTTATTATTATTATTATTAATTTTTTTAAAATTTTTTTTACAAATTTTTTTATTTTTCTTTTTATTTTTATTTTTTTTATTATTAATATTAATATTTTTTTTAATTTTAATTTTTATTAATAATAATAATAATAATAATAATAATAATAATAATGATAAAAATAAAAACAAAAATAAAAAAAACAATAATAATAAAAATCAAAAATAAAAACAAAAGGAAACATAAAATAATAATAATAATAAAAAAATTTTAAAAAATTTTAAAAAAATTATTATTTTTTTTATTTTTGTTTTTATTATTATTATTATTATTATTATTATTATTTATTTTTTTAAATTTTTTTTATATAATAATAAAAATAAAATTTTTTAAAAAAAATAATATTAATAATAAAAATAAAAATAAAAATAGAAATAAAATTAGAAATAAAAATAAAAATAAAAGTCAACGCCGGAAAGTTGACAAATGACATAGTCAACGCCGAAAAGTTGACAAAAGTCTCCGGAAACTGATTTAAGGTGTTTTTTTAAAAAAGAAGTCTCTTGTTTTTTTACAAAAAAAATTATAAAAGGTGTTTATTTACAAAAAAGAGGTTTTAAAAGGTGTTTCTTTGCAAATAATCCTAATCCAAAATAAATTTTATTATAAACCTCAAATATGTGCTGGTATAACACAAAATATATTATGTTATAACCTCAAATAAATGCTGTTATAACCCCAAATATATTATGTGACTTTTCACATTACAGTTACACACACGCGTTAGTTTTTTTTAAAGTAACATAATAGGCTGGACTTTTGAGAATCATCTTTACAAAAGACGATCTCAAATAAGAATTGTTGTTTAATTTGTAGATAAAAGAGAAGAATAAAAAGGGTTTTATAGAAAAGTCTTTTAAATAAGCTTTTGCCTTTGACACTTTCTATCGAGTATTCAAGTTTCCATCAAGCTTTCTCCTTCATTAACTCCTTTAATTGATGTTCACTATCTAATTAATTAATTTATGGGATTTATTTCATTTAAGTAATTTTCAAGAAAACATTATCTTTTATTTTATTTTTTTTATATTTGTTCCCGTGTTCTTGTTGGTCAAACATTACCAATTTATTTAGTCTTCTTTTTTTATCAACCAAACTTTTTTCTATTACTTTCATTTCTTTTTTTCCCCTTTATTTTCTCCCAAATCACTGAAGATTTTCAATAAAAAGATTCAATTTTTACCTGAATCTCATCTTTTTATCACTTACCCACCTAGTTTTTCCCCTCAATCTTTACTGGGTTTCATCAATTCTTAGTAGAAGTATAAAAAATACAAGATTTTGATTCATGGGTAATTGTTGTGCATCTCCAAATGGTAGAAAAACCAGCAAAAAGAAGAAACCAAACCCATTTGCAGCTGATTATTCAGTAAATCATAGATCTGAGATTGACACAAAACTCTTCGTTTTAGAAAACCCCACAGGGCGTGACATACACGCGCACTATGATCTTGGTAGAGAGCTTGGAAGAGGTGAGTTTGGGATTACTTATTTGGCTACAGATTTAAACACCGGTGAAAAATTTGCTTGTAAATCAATCTTGAAAAAGAAGCTTAAAACTGCTGTTGATATTGAGGATGTAAGAAGAGAAGCTGAAATTATGAAGCATTTACCAAAACACCCTAATATTGTTACTTTGAAAGATACTTATGAAGATGATAATGCTGTTCATATTGTTATGGAGTTGTGTGAAGGTGGAGAATTGTTTGATAGGATTGTTGCTAGAGGTCATTATACTGAAAGAGCTGCTGCCTTTGTTATTAAAACTATTGTAGAAGTTGTTCAGGTATAATTTCTATTTTCAAAGCTTTCTAATTGCTTTTATTGCTATAAATAGATTTGATGTTTTGTTTGGTATAGTTTCTTTGTCTTTGGTATTCTGGGTCGAGGGTTTCACTGGCCACAACCTAAACCCACTCTTTTATTGATAAGGGTTTATTGATAAGGTCATAAGGGTATAGTCTGTTGTCATTCATCCCTCTCTGTACCCTTATCATAGCTTGGGATATGCTGTTAAGTTTAGGTGGACTTATTGTTAATGTCAGCATATTATTGGAGAAAGATGAGGTGCACACTTTAAAAGTGTCCCAAAACTACATGGCAATGGAGGAAGGGCTTTAATGATTTATAAAGTGTGCATATGATCTTTAATTCATTGATATGAGATAGATTATACCAACATATACTGTGTATGATGACGAAGACGATGATGATGATAAAAGTTAGTCATTTTGGATTATATAAGTATTATATTCTATGCGATTTTGTTTTTTGTGTGGCATGTTTGATCCTAAATAGTGAGTCTAGTTGTTATCCTGAGGAGTTGAGTTTTGAATATTGGATATTTGCCAATTGCTGAGTAGCAAGTTAACTATAATGTCCTCCTGTAACTGTTGATAGATCTTATAAACAATTACAATAACATTTCATTGTCCCAGCGCTATAAATGGCTCACGTATTTGGGGTTTGGAGATTCAGATGTACGCAACTTTACCTTTTTAGTGATAATAAAGTTGTTTCGGATTACAATATGCGTGTTCTTCATGTTGCTGCCCCTTCATTGTAAATTCGCCGATTTATAAATTTTGTTCTTTATGGGGGTTATGGCAGATGTGTCATAGACATGGAGTAATGCATAGGGATCTAAAGCCGGAGAACTTCTTATTTGCCAACAAGAAGGAAAACTCGGCCTTAAAGGCCATTGATTTCGGTTTGTCAGTAACTTTTAAGAATGGTAATGCTACCGAGCTAACATTATTTTTCTTGTTTTGATGCAATATAAAAGGCAAATGTGACATCTATTCTCTAACTATTGCTATGGTTGTATTCAATGGGTTCGACCGGCAGGTGAGATGTTTACTGAGATTGTAGGGAGTCCTTATTACATGGCTCCCGAGGTTCTAAAACGTCACTACGGTCCAGAGATTGATGTTTGGAGTGCTGGCGTTATCTTATATATCTTGCTATGTGGTGTTCCTCCTTTTTGGGCAGGTACGCTCGATTTGTTTCATGTGCTTGGGATTTTCCCGTACTGATAATTCATGTCGTGAAAAGTTTTTATGAAGTTTTTTAACTGTTTGCGTGACAATTTTTCGTGAGTTTCCGTAATTGCTCACTAGTACTATGTATTTCTCTTAGAAACTGAACAAGGTGTTGCACAAGCTATAATTCGCTCTGTTGTCGACTTTAAAAGGGATCCTTGGCCAAAAGTTTCCGACAACGCAAAAGATCTTGTGAGGAAAATGCTTGAACCTGACCCGAAGAAACGGCTGACTGCTCAAGAAGTACTTGGTAATTCATATTCTTCTTCAGTAAACCGTTTATGTTTTCTGATCATGGTTTATGATTTACTTTGAACTTTTGTGAGAAATGCAGATCATCCATGGTTGCAGAATATAAAAAAAGCTCCAAATGTCTCCCTTGGTGAAACAGTAAAAGCCAGGCTGAAGCAGTTCTCTGTGATGAACAAGCTTAAGAAAAAAGCTCTAAAGGTTAAGAACTAAGCTTTCTTTTGCATTTGTTACGATCATTTTTTTTCAATCATGTTCTACTATACTTTTGCAAATTATAACATTTTTATTTTGCTTGTCGGCAGGTAATTGCCGAGTTTTTGTCAATGGAAGAAGTGGCTGGCATCAAGGAGGCATTTGATACAATCGACACTAGCAAAGCTGGAAAAATCAACATGGAGCAGTTAAGGGTTGCACTGCACAAGCTAGGACATCATATTCCTGATGCAGACCTTCAAATACTAATGCAAGCGGTAAAATTATACTTCCTTCAGCATTCAATTAAAGCATTTTATTACTCCAATGCCATTAAGTTGTTCTCACCTAAACGGGGTTTAGGGGTCGGATGTACACAATGTTACCCTTGTTAGTGATAAAAAATGTTGTTTCCAACTGACCCTTAGTAGCATATATCATCTGCAATTTCCCTAAATAAGTGCACATGATTTAACAAGCATCTGAATATAATCCATGATAATTTGAAACCAAAGAACTATAAATCTTTGGTCCATCGAAATATTTCAAATGGGACAGGGTAACTTGATAATTTTACTACCTTAATCTCTCAGATTTATTTCACCCTTTGTATTGTGGTTATTTTTTACTTATTCTCTACAAGAACCATATTTCCGGTGTGTACTTTTTCCAAAACCTTTCATGTGTTTTCGTTGGTTAAGATGCCATTTGTGTTTAGCTTGGAGATTAATCTCAAGAGAGTTGAGTTGCCTGAAGTACTGTTGCAATTAGTTAGTATTTTTGCTATAATGTGACTTTTTAATTAGGACCTATGAGTCTATGGTTTCTACGCCTGAAATCGGAAGCTATTGCCTTCATTCAAATTCTCCCACTTGAGCATTTTACTTGTGGTTGTTATTGTGCATTGTAAAAATAGAGCATTTTACTTGGGAAGTCATCTGGTAGTAGAAGGCTTAGATGCTCGTAATGGCACTTTACTAAGTTATTGGTTTCAGGAATGTCTCCCTCTGATCCCATGAGCTTTCCCATTACCCATGAAATGCAAGATTTTTGGGTCACTTGGGCAAACTCATGGCCACCGAGGGAAAATTCGATATATCAGAGATGAACAAATCTCCGAACTGGGGTTCCTTTATGAACGGATGGAAGCTCAATGTTGAAACAATGTTGTCAGTAAAAACGTAGTTTCATTATGAATTGCCAGTACTTTTACAAGTTTCCATTGCATTTTACAAGTTTAGGCATAAAATTGAATATTTAGACGTAACCGATACTTGGACACGTACCGGTATCTATCATAAGTACCCGAGTCCAAATAACATAGGTTGCTATAGATGAAATACAAGTGCTAACCATTCCTATGCTAAAGGTCCCTGAAGTTCATCTTAAAATTATTCCGTCGTCAACTATCTCTTTGGTGTATTGGTATTTAATGCTTCTTTATTGGCATTAACACCCTGATGAGTCTGAATGGTTTATGCAGGCTGATGTTGATGGGGACGGAGTGTTGAACTATTCCGAGTTCCTTGCTGTTTCAATTCACATAAAGAAAATGGCCAATGACGAGCATTTACATCGGGCATTCTCTTTCTTCGACAAAAACAAGACTGGATTCATCGAGGTTGATGAGTTGAGGGAAGCATTGAATGATGAGGGTGATGAGGTTTCCAACACCGAGGAAGTCATCAATGCCATTATGCATGATGTGGACACAGATAAGGTTAGATTTCATTGCTTACACATATTAACATGTATACTCTGTTCGAGTTTCATCAACTGTTTCCCTGAAGACGTTCATGGATATTTACGACATTTTCTAAATATTTTCATCTCTTTTCCAAAAGAGGTGTCAGATGAGTGGGTTTGGTTAAGGTTTAGTCTATCTGATTTTGGGTGTTTTAAGTGCTTGTACCAACGGTTTATATCATGAGATTCACCTTGATCAACTCCAGGGTAAAGTACATATTTCAAGACCAACTTTTTCTGATCTTTGAAGTGTTCAAGTCAATTTTGGGTTGGGTCAGTTTTCGACAAGCCTTTATTCGGATTGTTAGAGATAATCATTCGTTCCCGTTCTTTTTTGATTGATTTACAACATAACATAGCACACAACATTTCATCGGCTCAATGCCATTAAGTAGCTCTTACCGAGGGTGGGATTTGGGGTCAGATTTATGTAATCTTATCCTTTTTATAAAAACTTAATTAATGATAATAAAGATGTTTCCGATTGACCTTGATAGTAAAAGTTTTCTTTCGCATAAATAAAAATTGCACATTATTTGATGAGTTATTTTACTATAGTCCATTATAATCCAAAGCACAAACGACGAATCCAATTCTGATTATTGATGCATTTCTTTGACAGGACGGACGCATTAGTTACGATGAATTCTCTACAATGATGAAGGCCGGAACAGATTGGAGAAAGGCATCTAGACAATATTCTCGAGAACGATTTAACAGTCTAAGCTTGAAGCTAATGAAAGACGGTTCATTAATTGCCAATGAGGTCAAATAAACCCCAATGTAAGATCGATTTAAGACGATAATCCAGTGTAGTTATTCGTTTTGTTTTGTTTTCGTTTTTTCCAAGGGTTTTACTAGCTAATCAGGGTAGCTGATTATTTTTCGCCACACTCGGAAAATGGTGTAATGTTCTCTAAATAGCTAATATGTTGTTTAGAATTGTGGGTTGTTTCAATAGCGAACAAAAGAATAGTGATTAGGAAGATAAAACAGGATTAAGGTTGTGATTTGTGGTATTTGTACTTAAGTTGGAATTTTAAGGTCTCTTTCAAATTAAGAGAAATGATTCCTACTAAGGAAGTGTAATAGTTTGACACCATTTATTTTGGTAGGTGAGTTTACGATTATTTCATGGAATGGTCTAATTAAAATTAGTTGACTAATATGAACTCTTACAATTCACATTTCACTTTTTTGACTTTGTATATTGGGGAGCACCATCTACTTACATTTAAATTCTATGTAAATATCTTTTTTATAGTATCACATTAGTGAAATAAAATTTTATTATTTTTATTAATTTCATCAATACATTTAAATTATATGTAAATATTATTTTCATAGTATTACATTTATTACAGTAAAAGACAAAATAGTAAAATTGTCTCATATTCCTGTTAAAATGAGTAATTTTTTTCTTTTCGATGCAATTTTATCAAGACATATATTATGGAGTATTCACTTAGTTTTTATTAATTTGCTACTGACAATAACATATAATGAGAGTAAATGTCAGTTTTATCCACACATTCATGAGAAATGAGAGAGTAATAATTATATAAAATGCAATTATTCAAAGATCAAGTGAGTTTAGTCTAAATATGATTTTGAATGGTTAAAAATACATAATTTTAAATTTGTAATAAAAAAATGTCAAATTTATTGACCATTAATTATAAATATTATTTATAATAATTTAATAAGTTATTTTATTTTAGTTAACACGAATATTGATTGTTGTTGAATGGTTGTACAATACTATAATTAGTTGGTGCAGGAAAACTAATCCTATTCTACATATTAATTTAAACATCTACTATGAACATTCAACTCTTTCTCTTATGAAAGAGAAGTGCGAATATGAATCTTAGGTTGTGAATTAAACCTTCAAAGATACACCATATATTCTTTTACTTTGCTCCATTAAAACGACAATTTAAATGACTCCAATGAAGCTTAATTAACTTTTTGAGTTAATCCAATATGACTTCAATCTAATCTAAAAGAATACAACACAAAACTTAATCGAATAATCAAATTAAATTTGTGACTTAAGTTTGATATCTGACCCTTTTGTTATTGAGTCGAGCAAAGTATGAAGTCTTAAAATCCATTCCAACCGAAGTAATCAACTTTTGTCCTAAATCAACAAGAACGTGCCACTGGGATATGTGTCTACGAGCCTTGTAAAGCGGCTTGTTGTTCCAATATTTGTCCATGACACGATACAAGCATTATGATGCGGGCCAAAACACTAGCACAATGCAAATTTTTGTGAAAGGCGATCTTTTTGAAATACTATTTGTATTTGGATTGGCTCATAAAGAAAATGTAGAATAAATTACTCGGCGGGCATTAAAGATATTGTAAGTAGACATTAAAGATACGGTAAGTAGACATTAAGAATGATGTAAGTATGTATTAAGGATAATGTAAGTAGGCAATTAAGAAGCTGTAAATAGGCATTAAGGATATTGTAAGTAGGCATTAAAGATCATGTAAGTTAATAGAATGGAATATTGTGCATATTTTGTAAATCTTTATATTTTGGTAATTATTTTGTAATTAGCTAGTTTTCTTACTCTCCAAGATTACCCTTGTAGCTAATTCCCTTACTCTCCAAGATTACTCTTGTATTTATTCTCTCATTTTGAAATGAAATGGCAACCAATCATTCTATCAATTCTATCATGGTATCAAGAGCTTAGGTTCCTTTTCCTCTCTTCAACCCTTTTCGTACTGCCGCCCCCCCTCTCTTGCTTCTTCCATGACTTCTCCTAAAATTCATCCCACTACCAACTCCTCTCCGGGTATCCTTGGGCCTTGTCCAGCCCAAAATTTCTTTACTGGGTCATCTTTCTCGCCGGACTACTTTCCGACGAATATCAATCAAGCTATGCATACTCTCTCTTTGTCTTCTCCAGATGAACATTTCTACATGGATACCGGTACTACTTCCCATATGATTCACTCTCAAAGTAATTTTCTTAAGTATTTTCCATTGAAGCATCATCATAATAATCACATAATTGTTGGTAATGGTAATATGATTCCGGTTCAAGGTTATAGTGATTTACCCATTTCTCCCACTAATCATTCCCTTACTCTCATAAATGTCTTACATGTCCCTAAACTCATTAAAAATCTTGTCTATGTTCGTAAGTTTACTCGTGATAATAAAGTTTATGTTGAATTTGATTTTCCTGTGAAAGAATTGGGCACGGGGAATATCCTCTTACGGTCTAATAGCATTGGTAATCTTTATCCTTTCCATTCGACACATGGAGCTACCATCCCGTCCTCTCCACATTCGGCTTTTTCTCTTCTAGTATTTGGAATTCCCGTTTAGGTCACCTAGAAAATGACATTTTGCATTGCTCATATTCTTCTAATTCTATCCAATGTAACAAAAATCCATCTTTTGTGTGTCATTCTTGTCCTTTGGGTAAACATGTTAGATTATCTTTTGTTAATTCTCAAGTTGTGAGTACTAAACCTTTTGATATTATTCATAGTGATGTACGGTCTTCTCTCGTTTCAAGCCTTTCGGGATAGAAATACTATGTCCTCTTTCTTGATCATTATACAAATTTTTTAGGGACTTTTCCGTTATTTCGCAAGTCTCAAGTGTATGATATTTTTTGTGCAATACTCAATTTGAGCTTAATATCAAATCTTTTCAATGTGATCATGGGAGTGAATTTGATAATAAAAATTTTCACCATTTTTGTGTTACTCGGGGTATCTCTCTTCGTTTTTCTTGCCCCCAAACTTCATCCCAAAATGAAAAATCCGAAAGAAAAATTCGCACAATAAATAATATCATTCGTATATTATTGTGTCATGCATCCCTTCTCTCTTATTTTTGGTCTCACACCTTGAATACCGCTACTTATCTCCTAAACATTCTCCCCTCCAAGTTACTAGGTCATTTAACTCCTGCTCACTTGCTTTACCATAAATCTCCCACCTATACACATCTTCGAGTTTTTGGGTGTTTATGTTTTCATCTCATCTCTTCCACAAAAAATCATAAATTACAACCTCGCTTATCTTCATGTGTCTTTTTGGGATATCCATCTTCGCATTATGGTTACAAGTGCTATGATCTCTATTCTCATAAGATTATTCTCTCCCACCATGTCCTTTTTGACGAAGCCTCCTTTCCTTTTTCTCGGTCCTCACAATCCTCTCCTAGAGAATATGATTTTTTAAATAATCCTAATCTTTATTTTTTCCTCCACCAATTTCAATTCAACAACAGCAACCCATCTCCTAACCCCCTCCCCTCATGTACTATGCCTCGTCTCCCTAATGACCCAACAACAGCTTCCCAGAATACAAATCCTCCCCCACTAACTTAGAACACTGGGCCCAACCCAGTTATCCACCCTCCAACTCCTATTTCCCTTCCTCATGGGCCTGCCTCACGCAGCCCATCAAAGACTCCGTCCTCTAGCCCACTTTCTTCCTTAAATCGCCCCTCATCACCAAATCCTTCTTCTCTGCCCGGAATGACTACGCGTAGTAAGTATGGCATTTTTAAACCCAATTCCAAATACACTTCTCACGCCTTTTTCGTCTCTTTCTCTCCTATTCCAAAAAATCCTATCTATGCCCTCCGTGACCTTAACTGGAAACAAGCTATGAATGATGAATTTAATGCTTTAATTGAGAATAATGCTTGGGATCTTGTGTCGCGGCCTCTGAATGCTAATGTTATTCGTTCCTTGAGGATTTTCCGAGTGAAAACTAAGTCTGATGGTTCTTTTGAGCGCTATAAGGCAAGTCTTGTTGGTGATGGCAAGTCTCAAAGAGAGGGTATTAACTGTGATGAGACTTTTAGCCCTGTGGTCAAACCTGCTTCTATTCGCATTGTTTTGAGTATTGCTCTGTCTAAATCTTGGTCCATTCATCAGTTGGATGTTAAAAATACTTCTCTCCATGGTCACTTGAATGAAACTTTGTACATGCATCAACCTTTGGGTTTCCGTGATCCCACTCGACCCGATCATTTGTGTCTTCTCCGAAAGTCTCTTTATGGTCTAAAGCAGGGCCCTCGAGCTCGGTATCAACGGTTTGCTGATTTTGTGACTACTATTAGTTTTTGTAATATTAATAACTTTGTTTGTTTATTGTCATGGGTCCAATATTGCTTATCTTCTTTTGTATGTGGATGATATTATACTCATTGCTTCTTTTTATCTTCTCCATCAGTCTATCATGTCTAAATTAAGTTTGGAATTTGCTATGAAGGACTTGGGTCCTCTCAGTTACTTTTTGGGTATTGTTGTTTCTCATACTCCTGCAGGTCTATTTCTTTCTCAAATCAAATATGCTGCTGAAATTCTGGATAAAACTGACATGTCTCAATGCAAACCTGCTCCTACTTCTGTTACTACATCCAACAAACTTTGTATCAATGCTGGGTCTCCATATGATAATCCTACCTTGTATCGCAGCTTAGCTTGGGCCTTACAGTATCTTACTTTCACCCGTCCAGATATTTCTTATGCCGTTCAACAAGTGTGCTTATTTATGCATGATCCTCGAGTTGAACATATGGCTGCTCTTCAATTCTTCGGTACATTCAAGGGACTCTAGACAATGGACTACAGCTATATAAGTCCCTTGTTTCTTCTCTCTTATCCTATATTGATGCTGATTGGGGTGGTTGTCCTGACACCCGTCATTCCACTTCTGGTTACTGTGTTTTTCTCGGTGACAATTTGATCTCTTGGTTTGCTAAGCGCCAACCTACGGTCTCTAAGTCTAGTACAGAAGCTGAGTATCGTGGTGTTGCTAATGTTGTTTCTTAAACTTGTTGGATTCGTGACTTGCTTCTTGAGCTTCATTGTCCTATTCCCACGACCACTCTTGTTTATTGTGACAATGTTAGTACTATTTATTTGTTGGACAATCCTGCTCATTATCAACGCACTAAGCATATCAAAATGGACATTCATTTTTGTTCGTGAAAAGGTTCAGCGTGGTGATGTTCGGGTTCTTCATGTTCCATCTCGATATCAAATTGCCGATATCTTTACCAAGGGATTGCCTCAAGTTCTTTTTGATGATTTTCGATCTAGTCTCAGCGTTCGCAAACCTCCTGATTCGACTGCGGGGCTGTAATAAAATAGAATATTGTGCATATCTTGTAAATCTTTATATTTTGGTAATTATTTTGTAATTAACTAGTTTTTTTACTCTCCAAGATTACTCTTGTATTTATTCTCTCATTTTGAAATGAAAAACCAATCATTGTACCAATTCTATCAGTAAGTAAGCATTAAAGATACATCAAGTAAGCATTACGCTTTACTGGGTTGGGCCTGAAAGACGTCTCTCAGAAAAACGAACTGTCAAGAGACCGGTTGCTTACTAATTAATGGTTATAAAGCGCAATGCAAAAATTTAACTATAAATACTCGTTAATCAGCACAAAAAATTGCTAGTAATGAAGTAAACCTTTAAAATAATAATTGAAATTCTCATATGATAAAGGTATATACATGTGAAGAAGGTTAAGGGAGAAAATTACATTGTTAGCAGAAAATTGAAGGAGAGAAATTAATTCTAGGAAAAATTGAAATAATTCAATTTTTCATCCATCCGCTATAAAATAAATTTACCCTATTGGATTATTTTTTGATAATCTAACATTTGCTTTTAGTTTGCTGACAGCATAATATTTTATTTTATAATAATTAACCTTTGCCCTTAGTTTGCTATCAGCAGATCCTATTAATATGCTGACAGCAAATTAAGAGCAAAATTTGGATTATTTAAAATAATCTAAAGGTGTAATTATTCACAGCGGATGGGTGAAAGATTGGATTATTAATATTAATTTTTTCTTAATTTTAAGGGATTAAATGAGAAACAGGATGGAAACAAAAAGAAAATTTGTGTGTGAACTCTCACTAAGTAATAATTTGGGCCTTTTGCTATTTCAAGTATATATTTACAGGGCCTCTAAACTAACTTTATTTGTACATTTCAGACTTGGGTCTTGGGCGGTTGCCCTTTGGGCCTATCTTCAGGGCTGGCTCTGGCCGTATGAGAAGTTGTATACTTGTATGTTTGATAAGGAAATGATTAACTACGAGAAGTATTTATGACAATGATTTTAAGGAGTGAACGGAAGTTTCGAGGAGTGAAAATGGGAAATGGATGGCGTCAGATCTCTGTTTTTATTCCTTGTTATAATCTTAATATCGTATATGTTATCTGGTGAATTCTTTTTTCTTAGTTTGGTTTGTGCCAAATTGAATATTTGAAGAGTTAAGAGTTCTCTGTTGGATTATGGAATTCATTAGGAGGGACAAAGTGTCATATATTTTATGAGCCTCCAGAAGTGAATTAAGTTGGGAATTCAGAAATTATTCATCTATGAAAGCATATTTAGCCTTGCTTTGAGGTTTCAAAGAATTAGGTCTTACATTGTAAGACTTCAGTGCACCGACATTGGAAGTCATATACTTGTATATTGTTTTTTCAAAATAATTCCTTAAGTTATATCAATGTAATAATGCCCTAAAATGCTTCTAAAATGTTTAGTTTGCAAATTTATCTTTTATTTTTCTGTTTATTTAGAATTTCGGATATTTATAGAAAGTAAAACTTATCAAGATCCTACATGAAAATTTTCAAATACAAATATAGTTGAATATTAGGCTTTGTGGGTTGGATCAATGGGATCATGGCCTCATGGGTGACATGTTTGAAGCTTGCAAAAGTGTATAGTATGAAGTAAATTTATTTGTTACAATTCTAATAGACTTATTTTTTGGTCTCAATTTTTATTTTATCTATTCTCTTGTTTGTTTTTGTTGAAATTATTTCTTATTTTGCAATAAATTTCTATAATTCTTTTAGCAATACTTTTTATAGGAAAATTTTTATTACAAAACATTTTCAAACATTTTCTAAAATACTACCGTTTAAAACAAACTTTTTTTAAAATACTATTGTTTAAAATAATTTTTTCATACTATCTGATACTGGGAAAAAAGATGAATTTGTATAACTTATTAATATTGCAAATTAAAACTTATTTTAATTAAAGTTAAAACTCAAAATAACAAGTAAAACATGATTTAAATTGTAAATTCTTAGTGAAAAATAAAACTTAATTTTTTATAGTAATTCATAATTTAATAGTTACAAACTCAACAAACCACAAATATAATAAAAATAAATAAATAAAGCAACAAAATAATTGTAGATATGAAATTTTTAAAGAAAATAATCAAATAAATATTTTACAAATTTTAAGTCAAAAACAACACAAAAAAAAAAAAAAAAAGTTTTACACATCAAAAAGAATAAAAGTTTATATATACTCCTATATTAGATGAAATCTTATTGTGTTTGCAATTTAATTTTTTAACTACTTTTCTTATATATATAACTAAATAATAAATACCTCTATTAAATATACTCCAACTATTTACATTGTAATGGTAGCAATCAAAATTCTTATTTGTTAGAGGTGATTGGTTTAGTTCTTTATTTTACACTTTTTCTTCAATTATTTTTAGTGAGAATGTAAATGCAATTCTATGTTAGTAGCAGAATCTATACATGTTAATGGTCCGATATCAAACCTTAACCAAAGTTCAAAATTATGGTTGGATTTGGAATGGTTTCTTTGAGCCTATGAATCTATGATCATCCCATGCATAGTCATGCATGATGCAACTTAGCTTGTTTTGTTGGGACATGTATGTATGGCTACACTTTTATAAGATTCCAATTGAGTGCCCACTTTGTCCCTTAGCTTTTCCCTAACAAACATTGTTATAGTTGACCTTACACCTCATCTTAGAGCCATCATATTAATTCTTCATAATAAGATTACTAATCTATTCCGAATAAATAGCCTTAATTATATTTAGAGTGAAAATTAAAAAAATGAGTGCAAATGATTAAAAAAAACATATTTTATGAAAAAAAATTATGTAAATGATAAAAAAAAAGTTAAAATATATAGATAAATTAAAAAGAAAAATAAAACAAATTTTATGAGAATGTAGATAAAAGAAACAAGGCCGTCTCGTTTATTTTTGGGCCCCATAGCAAAAAATAAAAATGACACTTAAAACTTAAGGCGTAATAAATAATATGGTACTGGTTTTGTTTTGTATTGCTAACATATTAACTATTTTTTATAAAAAAAATTTAGATAATTCTACTATTACATAGTAAAAAAATATAAATTGTACCTAAATTTAATTTTTGTTAATATTCAAATTTGTACATAAAAATATATTTTTTGAGCCCTAAAAAATTAAAGATTCTAAATAATTACCCGCTTTACCCTTGATAATCGACCGCGATGAGAAGAAACCTGGTAGGACATTTCAAATAGTTAATCTTGGGCAGTCCCAATTGACTTAAACATAGTATATGGAAGTGTATTTGCCCACAATTTCGTCGTGGTTCATTCTTCACCATTTATAGCTATTTGGATTTTTAGTTTATTTATATAGATAGATATAGATATTGAGTAATTAGTAGTATTAAAAATATATTTGTCTTTTGGGACTTTCAACCCTTTATCTTTATTTAACCAAATTGCCACTCGCTTCAAACAGAGCGTAAGTTCACTTCTTTTGCTTCCAATGTAATCCCTTACGTCATTGTCCTCTTCATTCCCATGAAAAGAGTTGTTACATTTCGATGGAGTTTCTAAGTGTTATTGGATTAGTAGATTCTATGAATGAAACTAAAAAAGAGTTTATGAGTGAGATAAAAAAAATAATAGATCATTATCAAAAAATTAAAAATAACTCAAATTAATAAAACGAATTAAAATAGTAAATGATGATATCATTTGTCTGAGTCTCTGAGAGATGTCTTTTATATCCGGTCTCTTAAAACTTAATGTCTACTTATATTATTTTTAATGCCTATTTACTGTATCCTTAGTGCCTACTTATAATATCTTTAATGCCTACTTATAGTTGCCTTTAACGCCTAGTTACCTCATCTTTAATATCTGCTTACACATCCTCAATCCCTACTTACTGTATTCTTAATACTTACGATATCTTTAATACATACTTACATTATCCTTAAACTTCTACTTACAATATTTTTAGTCTTACAATATTTTTAGTCTTTTACTTACATCATATTTAAATGTCTTCTAATCGTATCCTTAATACTTACTTATAATATTTTAAATATCTACCTACAATATTCATAATGTCCATCGAATAAGCATATAGTACTTAAAATATGTTAAATACCTATTTACAATCTCCTAAATGCCCACCGAGTAACTTACCCTATGTTTTTCTTTATAGATCGACCACATTAAAAATGGTCTCACAAAACCATCAAAAATTTGTCGTAAATTTAACGACGGCGTGTATTTGCTTTTCCTCACTATCCGCGTGTACGTCAACCTGTACTCTTACTTGTATTGTCTTGTGTCATGCACGTGACCGTATATTATTCTATTTTCCGATTCCTTCAAATATTGGATTTTTTTTTCAATTTGCATTACTTTTGTTCACTCCATCTCCATTCACCACCATTCATCAAGAATTTCCTATCTCCATTTCTTTCTCTCCAACAATTGTTTTTGCTCAGATTTAAAAACCTAAGTGAGTTTTTCTGGTTTTTTTTTTCCTTTCCTTTTGTTTTTTTTTTCAACCATCTTTCTTGTGATTCTGCCAAGTTATGACGACATCGTTTGGTGCTTCAAATACCGCCATTTTTATTGATCCAAAGCTCCAAATTCAGAGCTTTAATGGGTTGAAATCTTCTGGATTGATTCCTTTGCAAAAATCTCTCTATGGGTTTTCCGTTTCATCTTCTAATGCTTCTACCGTAAGAGCTGTTTCTACGGTAATGAAATGATTGGAATTTTATTGCTATTTTCACTTGCCAAGTTTACTGTTTGAGAATTTAATTGTATATGATTGATTATTTTTTGATTTTATTATTGGGGTTGTAAAATTTTGATTTGTTCACTAAAAATGTGCAATTGTGAAAATTTAGTGATTCGAATATTGAATTTTAATTGCATTTTTGCCCATTTAATTGTTTGAAAATTTGAATATACATTAGATAAATGTCTATAGTTTGCTCTATCATCCATGTATTAATGTTTTTATCTAAAATTTTGACTGGGAAAATTGATCATTTATATTAATTCAAGTATGGATGCTGGATGCATACTTTTTCATAATTTTTCTGGCTGATCTTGTGAAAGATGAGTAATTGTTTACAAAAAAGGATTCTGCATCAAAATTATGCATATTTTTTGATGAATCTTTAAAGAAAATTTATAGCTTAGTATTGTTATTCTCTTTTCGATGTTTCTGAGGAAAACGCTTTGCAAGATTTGTACATTGATAACTCAAAACACTAATGCTGTTAGCTACTCCCTCGGCCCCATTTGATTTGCACCTTTTTTACGTTGATGTAAATATTAATTTGTAGTCGGTGAATACCACAAATTAAATGTAAGATAAAAAAAGAATGAATGAGACTAAACGAGAGAATGAATTTATCGACGAGATTGAAAGAGAAATGTGGGCCAAAAGAAGAAAAAGTGTGAAGTAAGTGGGACAATTCAAAACAGAAACCGATTGCAAATTGAACGGGACAGAGGGAGTATTTGGCCTAAGCAACCATTTTAACAGTTTTTATTCATGGTCGTTTTTAAAATGAATTTGCAAGTCATTATCTGTCTTTAGTCCATTTTATTCTGTATGAAGACATTATGATATTTCCTTGAAGGGATGGCATTTTTTTAGCTTATACACTCACTAAGATTTTTAAATGTTTTGCATTTCTTGTGTTTTTAGAATGAAAATGTGTAAAAATGGATGTAAAATTAGCAGAACAGAACATATAGTTACTTATGAGTTGTGATTTTTTTGCAATTCTTCCATTTTATATGCAAGATTTGCATGGTTTTGGATAGAATTAGTGTTATTGGATTCTCAACTCTTGCATTGAATTGGTTATTGCATAAATTGCAGCCAGTAAAGCCAGAGACTGCTGCTGAGCCGAAACGTAGCAAGGTTGAAATATTCAAAGAGGAAAGTAACTTCATTAGGTACCCTCTTAATGAGGAGATGATGAATGATGCACCCAACATTAATGAGGCGGCTACACAGTTGATCAAGTTTCATGGGAGCTATCTACAGTATGATAGGAGTCAAAAGGGTGTGAAAGCTTACTCGTTTATGCTTCGTACGAAAAACCCTTCCGGGAAAGTGTCCAACCGATTGTACTTGGTGATGGATGATCTTGCTGATCAATTTGGGATCGGAACTCTTCGGCTGACAACCCGACAAACTTTTCAGCTTCATGGTGTTTTGAAGAAGGACATGAAGACAGTGATGGGAACCATTATTAGAAACATGGGATCAACTCTTGGTGCTTGTGGTGATCTTAACAGAAATGTCCTTGCTCCACCTGCCCCACTTGTGAGGAAGGATTACTTAATTGCTCAAGAGACAGCTGAGAATATTGCTGCTCTTTTAACTCCTCAATCCGGGTTTTATTACGATGTGTGGGTTGATGGAGAGAAATTCATGACAGCTGAACCCCCTGAAGTTGTGAAAGCCCGTAACGATAATTCCCATGGTACAAATTTCCCCGATTCTCCAGAGCCGATTTATGGAACCCAGTTTTTGCCTAGGAAGTTCAAAATTGCTGTTACAATTCCCGGTGATAACTCGGTGGATATATTCACAAATGACATTGGTGTCGTTGTTGTATCTGACGAGAATGGCGAGCATCAGGGTTTCAATATATATGTAAGATATAAACGTTTTCATCTCATCGTATATTTTACTTCTTCTATCAGCTGTTTTTGATTTACTTCAATCTTTGTCAGGTTGGAGGAGGTATGGGAAGAACACACAGGTTAGAGAGCACTTTTCCTCGTCTGGCTGAACCAATTGGCTACGTGGCGAAGGAAGATATATTATATGCTATCAAAGCTATAGTTGTTACTCAGAGAGAAAATGGTAGAAGAGATGACCGCAAATATAGCAGGATGAAATATTTGATTAGTTCTTGGGGTATCGAAAAGTTCAGAAGTGTTGTTGAACAATACTTTGGCAAGGCATTTGAGCCTATTCGCGAGTTGCCCGAGTGGGAGTTCAAGAGTTATCTGGGTTGGCATGAGCAAGTATTCAATTCTTCCTCATCTATATAGTACTATCTTTTACGATTTGGCTCTGTTATGAGAATCATGGGTTGGCCTTGTAGTGAAGGCTTCCCCTTCCACCCTTGTAATAGCGGTTTGATTCTCACTATGGACAGGAAATACAAAGCTCTATGAGCATATTGTCTGCCGTGCTGAAATTTTTGTTGTTGTACGTGTTATGATTATTTGCTAAACGGACTATTTATTTGGTTTGACAGGGTGATGGAAGCTCATTTTGTGGCCTTCATGTTGACAATGGCCGTATAAAGGGCGTAATGAAGAAAGTATTGAGGGAAGTAATTGAGAAATATAATTTGGATGTGCGTATTACACCGAATCAAAACCTTATCCTTTGCGACATTCGCCGTGCATGGAAACGTCCAATCACCACGATGCTTGCTCAGGGTGGTTTGCTGGTGAGGTTTTCATTAGAGTATCATCTTACTATCATTATAAATGTTATCATTATGACATGCCTTATTTTAGAATAGCGGGAAGGCAGGGACGTAGGATTCTAGTATCCGTTGCACATTTACACTTAACCTTGTTTCTTATATTTTGAAAATTTAAACTTTTATGATCGACTTCAGGAACCTAGGTTTGTAGATCCTCTCAACGTTACTGCAATGGCTTGCCCTGCATTGCCTATGTGCCCATTGGCGATAACTGAAGCAGAAAGAGGAGCTCCCGATTTATTGAAGCGGATTAGAGCTGTGTTTGAAAAGGTATGGTGTTAAAAGCAAGTTTTTCGTTTTGTTCAGGGGTGTTCTCCTAATGTACCCCGTCATAAATTTTCAGTGACGCTTCTTGAATTTGGGCAAAAAACATATTTTTAGCTGGAAACATCACTCGTGTTGGTTGGGAGTCAGAAAAATTATAAATGGCAGCAAGATTACTTACTAGGACATAATACCGCTTTCAGGTTGGCCTCAAGCACAACGAATCAATTGTAGTAAGGGTTACCGGCTGCCCTAATGGATGTGCAAGACCCTACATGGCTGAGCTTGGATTTGTTGGTGATGGTCCCAACAGCTATCAGGTACTTCACACTTTACAGAATACAAACATAATATTAGTAAGCATGCTAAGGGCTTAAATTGTCCGTTACTTCGATAGGCCAAAGATTTATAGCTTGGTTTCGAATTATAATCTACTATAATATAATGCTTATTAAATCATGTGCTTTTCTTATCACCAATTCTTTATTGAGGCCGTCTCACCGTGAGACGGCTTCAATTGGGTCAGCCGAATCTATTAGAAAACCAATTCCATACAAGTGTGAGTTTATATTTTGTTGTTTTTTTTAAATGTTTTTTACTAATGGGCTGCTTATATGGGCACCTCTCATGATGAGATGGTCTCATACAAGACTTAATGTCTTATTTATGTGAAGTTGCATAAGATATTTGTTACCAAGGGCCAATGGAAACAACCTCTGTTATCACTAACAAGGGTAAGGTTGCATACATCTGACCTCCAAAACCTTGCTTAGGTGGGAGCCACATAATGGCATTTGGGTTTTGTGCGATCTTGTTATACTTTTGTTCGTATGTGATTGTTGATGTTATGAAACACGAGTTAAATGGATTTTCTTCTCATACTACAGCTATGGCTGGGTGGTACACCAAACCAAACATCATTGGCACAATGCTTCCTGAGCAAGGTCAAAATCCAAGAACTAGAGAAGGTGCTAGAGCCTCTATTTTACCATTGGAAACGCTATCGTAAAGCTAAGGAATCATTTGGCGATTTCTCAAACAGAATGGTGAGTGCTGACCAAAATCTGACAATTTAATTACCCCTTGTATGGATTCTTCTCTAGTTCTCCCTGTGAAGGGAGTACGAATATGTATTGTTCGTCACCTTCCCTCACCCAGACCCTGCTTTCAAGCAGGATATTGGTTATGATGATGATGATGATAATGATGTAATTTTTTTAATTTTCATCATTGGTAAAGGAGTTTTAATCAAATATGTGATGATCTCGTAGGGTTTTGAGAAACTTCAAGAGTTTGTAGACAAATGGGAAGGTATGCCGCAATCTTCTGGTAAGTTCAACTTGAAGCTTTTTGCTGATAAGGAAACATACCAAGCCGTAGAGGATCTTGCAAAACTGCAAAACAAGACGCCCCATCAGTTGGCCATGGAAATCATCCGCAGTTATGTTGCAGCGGAGCAAAACGGGAAAAGTGCTGAATAGTCCATCACATCAGGAATTTCAGATGTATGTATTGTCATAAAAGTCCAGGGAAACGCCCTCCCTCTTCACTGTCGTTTTTCACAGATGTTACTGTAACGGAGATGTAACTCCCACAGTTGCGGACATGATTTTCTTGTTTCTTTCCTTGTTTAGCCCTCCTTCATCGGCCCCTTTCGTTTTATTAGACTTGATCTATTGTATTGTTCTATCGGGGAGGAGTTTTGGTGGGAAATTTTTTTTTGTTGTTTGTGCCGTTAGCCTTGCGTTCTCTGGTAGTTGTGCCAGAATGTATCAGACAAGGTTGCTGATGAGAACTTGTAATCTTGATAAGTATGAGAATTGCTATGTGAACCTCAATTTTAGGACAGCTAGCCGTTGATATTTGAAATTTGTTCGAGTTTTGAGCTTTTGGCTTAAATTTTTCTTCGCCAGAATTTCTAGCTTTTAATGTGTTACATATTTTATCAAGAAACCAATTTGATTAAAAGTTTGACCACATAGATAGCAATTAGCAACAATGCACAATCATGTATCCGCTTTGTTAATTATATTCACTTTAAAAAGTTTATCTAGAGAGATGTGAGCAAAAAAAAATTGGTGAACAATAAAAAATAAGATTGCCTATTTGCAAAGAAAATTTTATTCTAGTGGTTGAAATTTGAAGTCAATAACTAAAATTATGCCATCTCAAGTACTAATTATTCCTCTGAAAAGAAAAGTACTAATTATAGTGTGATTTTAAGCCATTGTATTCTTATAAATTTAAAATTATTTATAATACAAAAATAAAATTTTAAAAATAAATGAAATTAACAATTGTTTTCAAGTGTCTATAATCTTAAAACACAACATCAATATTCTAGAATCCCAAATCTCCAATCTTTTAACACAAATTAACAATTTTTTAGAGTTAAATGTACACAGTCTTATCCTTATCAATGACACTAAAAAAGATACTTTTAATAAGTATCTATAATCCTAAAGTTAATATTAATATTGAAAGTTTAATATTTTATTTAATTATTATACTTATGGTCTAAAAAATCCAACTATTAAAAAATTTTCGATAAGAAAGATGTAAAACCTTTACATTAAAAATATAAGAAAAAACGTAAGGCAATTGTGCTCGTGCAAAACACACGCCGAATTGAACTACTTATAGGACATAAAGCCTCAAATTGCTGATCATTTTCACCGTTGCTCATAGCTCAACAGTTAACACTATTGTAAAATTGCCATAACTGATGCAAGACATCTCGATGCTGCTCTTACAAGTAAACAAGTCGGCTTCTCTACGTCTAACAATCTCTCACTTTAAGTTGTGTAATGCAGCAAATTCAAAAAAACGTAAACCACAGCTTTAACAAATGTAGTCCTACTAAGACAGGATTGGTGTTTACAACTATGTATAGGGATCGATGCAGCCTTGAATATCTCAATCAGTCATCCCTACCGGAAAAACACAAGAACACTAAAGGATCGAAATTTACCCAAAAAAAGACGAGAAATGCATTAGGGTATAAGTATAGGTTTTACAAATGATTACAATTATAATATTAACATAGTTTAGCATATTAGACTAAACCAAATACACAACATTTCTCACTTGTGACAGATTCTGGCAGTTGGCATAGTCACACAGATAGGTGCATACTTCTTCTTAGCTTCTTCCGTCCCTCGTTGTGGCTCATCCGCCATGGCAACGTTGCCGACAGAGCATATTGCGACAGCTGCAGCAGCAAACAACAGATCTCTTCTTTTTGGGTTCGTCTCTTCCTTAGTCGTGTATTCGGCTTCTGGCGCCTGTACGGCCTTAGACATCACGACACCACGACGAGAAGGGGTGGAAAATTGTTTCAAAGCCGAGGCGGCGCCAAGGAATGAGGCTGTGGTTGTGATGGAAGCCATGAATGGTTTATTCTTTCCAATACTGTTAGTTTCACCTGCACAAATGTTTGCTTAGTCTAACATCTATAGTTTGGAGTCAGAGAGCTTCAAATTTATATCGCAATCAAAATGAGATGATTGTGTGATCCATTCCTTATCCCAACAAAATGATGTGGCCAAATGGGTGATTGCCAAGTGTTTACTTCTAACTTTTTCTTAGAATTGGTGGTTCCCAGGTTCTTGACCAGAATAAACTAGAAACCCCTTTTTGTCACTTTTGAGGTTTTGTTTTATGTGGATGTGGCCTTAAAATTAAAACTAAAAGCCATAAATGTCCTAGGAGGGGTAATATAAGAATTATCTAATAGAGTTTATTAGACTTAAAAACCTTTCATATTATAAGTTTTATGGTGCAAATTCAAAGGGCAGAAGAAATAGTAATTACTCCCTTTGTTCCTATTTGTTCTTTCTATTTGGGTATTTCACAAAGATTAAGAAAAAGAGAATCTTTGGTGGTAGTGAGTATTATTTTAATTATATAATAGTGGGAAGTAATGATTGTATTGGAAGTATGAGGTTGTAGTGGGTATTATTTTAATTAAATAGTAGTGTGAAGTAATGATTATATTGGAAGTATGAGAGAGAAAATAATTATAAATAAAAGAAAATGGGTACATTAAAAGAAAAGGGGGATTTTAAGGGGTAAAAGTGAGATAAAAGCTTTCTAAAAATAGTAAGTATTCTAAAGTGGAAAAACTTTTGAAACTACCCGTTATAGTAATGTGAAGATCAAAAAGGAACGGAGGGAGTAGTAATTAGTAATTATTAGCTTAAGAAATAAGAAATGAAGAAATTAAATAGAGGGAAGAAAGGGTAAGAAATATTCATCGAATCATTATGTAATAAAATTGGGATGTGTTTTTTGACTCATTAGCTGAGTATGATTTTACAGCATTCCATTACACAATGTCATTAATGGTCTCCCAATCTAGATCGGGTTTGGAGAAGTCCGATATATACAACCTTACTCTTGCTCGTAATAACAAAAAAGTTGCTTCCGATCAACCCTTAATAACAAACATCATTTGCAACTTCACATTAATAAAGTGCACATAATTTAATGAGCCCTAATATTATAGTCTATCATAGTCTATCATAATCTATCATAATCTAAAATCAAATAATTTTGTAATTTATGCTTTGTTCATTATTATTTTACGCTTTTGGTCTTTGTTCCTAATCAAATTGGGGAAAAGATTAACATTTCATACAATTTCACGAAGAAAACTCAAAGAAAGTCTTTTTTTAATGGGGGTTTACAAATTTAGTCCATTCTCATTTTTGTTCTATACTCAAGAGGAAAGAAATTGGGAGAAGAGGGAGAAGAAGATACAATGGCGTGATACCAAAAGGAAAATTGCCTCTACCACCTTAAGCTTGGAAACAGGGTGCTTCAATGGAGGCATGGGAGAGGTAGAGAAATAATTTATAAAAATAATTTCAACACGTAATATATATAAAAACAACATTCTTGGGCAACATACCTCAAAGGTCAGATTATTCAAGATTAATCAAAAGTTGAGATTATTTTTAAAAAATTGATGAAAAGTTGCATTACTCCATGGAGTTTTTCCATTTTGTTTTGTTGAAAAAAAAACCGACAACCATTTTTTCATAGTGTATAGGAATACAACTATATATTCAAATTGACCATAAATTCTCCAAGAAACAAAATGTAAATTTTCCTCGACCTACCCTATAATTCAAAAAAGGATGACATAACTATTGTTCATCCAAATCCAGTGGTACCATCGCTCAAATGAAGATCAAATATAGTGCTTTCTAAACGATAAGGTTCGTTTGTCTTTAATCTTTATCATCATATTGATGTTCGACCACTACAGCAAGTAGGATCCCAAATCAAAAACTAAATCAAATTGAAAAAAGAAGAGGGAAAGATGTAGGAAGATGAGAAAATAAAGCTTTAGTTTTGTAATCATAGTTGAGATATGTTTATCAACAACCCATGAAAAATATACCCAATGGCCAATATATTGCAAGGAGAACAAACAAAAAGTAAAGGGTACTTGAAATTCTACATTGAAGAGCAAACAGGGTGCTTTCTTTTAGTTGAATAACATGAGCATTAGAAAAGTAATGGGTTTTCGAAGAGAATACAAACATAATCAACATGTGCCTTTTAATATCAACCACTATGGCCTATGCCTGTGCAAGTCCCATCTCCATCTTCATAATTCTCATCACCTACACAAACTCGGTATATTTTTCACTCTAAAATTCGACTTTCTTCATCAACAAATTTTTTCATTATTCTTTCACATTTTCACAAATTGCACAAATGATTAATTAAGAAAATTGTCGGCTAACTCTGGAATTAGGGTGATTGTAAATGAATGAAATGAGGAATTAAGGAGGTTTGTGATTGAATTTGCTTAAATTTGATCCGGCTCTGGAATTAGGAGCTTCAGTTTTGGCAAACAAATCAGGAAAAGAATGAGAAACAGTGTATCACAACTCACCGACGGAGAAGAGAGAATATGCGGTGATACTGACTGCTGACATGTCCATTCTGGAAACGGAAAAACTGAAACTCCAGAATCACAAAAGTGGACAAAGCAATTTCGTTTTCATTATGACATAACTTAGAAAGGTTGATTTTTAAAACAGTTTCGCCTAACATGATCAGTGTTTTGTAATTTTAAAAACAAAAAAACACAAAACCAATATTACCGTGACAAAGAAAATCTGAACTAGAATTTTCTGAAGTCTTCATGCATGGACCTAGATTCCTAGATAATTAGCCAACCCCATCTGTATTAAGGATCAGATACCATGTTTCTGCACGCAGAACCATCTTGGGAGATGCTGGCTCTTTTGGCCCCCATGGTTAAGGTCTTGCGTTGCTAGAATAAGGTGCAATGGACAGGTTGAGGGGGCTTCCTTCTGTGCTAGAAGAAAGAGTTATTACAATTATGAATGATTCACAATTTACGATTCACACAGCATTAAAGAAACCAACAGAAGCGAGAATCAGGTCTTGTTTCAGTTGGAACATGTACCGGCTTTTCTAGGCAAGGTTCTGGGATTGAATCTCACCTAGTCTCCCCTTCCCTCAGCCTACGCTGTTATCCAAAAAGAAAAAGAAACCAATAGAAGCCAAGTAGCCATCATTAAAAGGAAACTATCTTTAATTGTATCAATTGTGATAATAAACTCGGTGCAAATACATTATCAAGCATACTCATTGTACTATCTTGGCATCGTGTGAAGTAATGCAAATACATTATCAAGCATACTCATTGTGAAGCGAAACTCCATCATAACTACAAGTCCACAACACTATGAGCAAACCAAGCCTCCATATCGAAGTTGAAGAACAACAAAATCAAAGATTTAATCGCTAATCTGATTCAGGGGGTCAGCTGCATGAACTAGATATATATCCAGTATTATCCATAATCCACAAAGACCCCGCTCTGCCATTCATGTCTATCAAGTGCCAGATATCAAAATCTTACAATATTAAAAAGAGAGGATTTCAGAAATACCAAATAAACAATCAATTAAAACTCGAGGCTCCTACCTTAGCTCTTTTACCGCTAGGAATACAGATATTCATTGCCTTACAAGTTACAAGATAAGACGATAGATGTTGATGGAAAAACTGTTGCTTCTAAGAAACCTAGAATAAGAATCAAATCAAATAATTGACTAGTGGGCAAAAGAGAAGGGAACAATCTAACCATTTATCTGGTAGACTATTGAAATCCATGAGTAATCTCAAAGCTCCTTGTCAGCAGCAATGTAAGCCAACAGGAAAATTCGTGGTTTCTTAGAGACATCAGATAGAAGCTTCAAGGTGATGTCCTGCAACAGTTCCTATAGACAACAACCACATTCAGAATGTATAATCCCTAAAGATTTACATATAGCACACGAATACAGATTGTCAAGTTAAATCCAAAAGACAACATGCAACTAAGAATCACAAAATGAAATTGAAGATAGGGTTTATCTTCCCAGGGCTGTTTGACTACAAATGCCCCTTTTTGTACTGCGGTCTTCCACCAGATACTTGAAGGAAACCCACGACTATATTATTCTTACCTTTTGTATCATAAAACTTGATAACTGATTCATGAATGCAATTTCACAAGTTAGACATGATACAACGCATGAATGTAGAGGCTTCAAATTAGGGCAAAGTAGAAAAAGAAGGCAAACCCCATTTCAATCAAAACAGTTTGTATCCCAAGACTTTATGATTAAAGCATGGACGCATTTTCATCATGTATATTTAACTTAATATAAACGCAGAAACACGATGGCTTCTTAGTAAGGCAGTCCTTATATTAATTAAAATATTTGAATCCAAAGACTCTATGGCTGGTGCATTTTCACCATGAAGTTGTTTAAGTACATAAATCTTGTGGCTTTTCAAAAGGCGATATATTCAAGAAAGTGAACCTCATAAATATTTGTAAAATAAAAAAATATCACTGATAAGAGAATTTTTACACGACTGGAAAAGAAAATAAGGATGCGGGAATATCTGAAATTTTGACTTAAACCTAAAGGTCATCCATAAGGCAATAATTGATGTGCTAAAAGAATAACTATCACACATCACTTGTCATCTGCAAAGGTGAGGATGACCCATAACAATCAAGAAAAAGCACCAAAAAGATCCTCTATCTACTCAACAATGTTAGAAACGTTGTTGAAGCTTGAAACAAGTAATATCATGAATTTACGCAAAACAACCCCTCACTAATTTTAAAAGGTAATAATACAAGCCACAATTGTTACCTTATGCAAGAAAAAAGATGCTTACTACACCTAAATGGCAGAGAGATGCACAATGCCTATCTAGTTCCAAAGAGCACCAGCTTTATGATGTGTTCAAACCTTCCTGCTGTGCAGATGCTAAACAAATCTTTGGCAGAGATTGTACTATAGGTTTAATAATAAAGAAACTAGACTACCAAAAAAGCGGATATGATCAATTTGGATCACTACGAAGAAATTAAAACGTCATTGGTGAATCCAAATTGTCATTAATGGAACATGTAAATACTGAGATTGAGACATGTAAAACAATCGAGACATTTTAAACAAGCGCAATTAATAAAGTTTGCAATATTATAAAAGCATTTTTTATCACTAAAAAGATCACATACGAATCTACAGTCTACACTAAAGCAACTATGACAATAATACCAACACCAACATCAATGATGTGTACGTCTAAGATATTGCTATTTGGTGTGATTTAAAAAGCTAAACCCAGTTCCTAAGACTTTTCGGGTATGCCAAAGATTCAAAGCTTTGACTCTCTTGTATCTTATCAAAGACTCCAGTTTGTGGCACCCAATACAGCAAAGTAATAGGGGTCACTGGTGTCTCCTTTAAACCCTTCACTTTGCGGACTAAATCTTCATTTGTGCAATACCTTTCACAATAGAGTGACAATTCACTAAGGCATCATCCGGGTTACTTGAGGTTGTCAACAGTGCATTGCCATCATCTTGAAAAGTCTCATTATGGGAAGAACTAGATAAAATCTGATGACATTCAGCAGCATCCACTGCTAAAGGCTCACAACCATGGCTTTCGTGTTCATTCACGAGAACTTCTTCATGAATAATGACAGAAGAATGACCAAAAGGGGTTTCTATATGCCCCAAAGCAAAAGCTTCCACTGATTCCACGAGTGGAATAGATGGTTCACTCAGAAAGGAATCACCAAGCAAAGTGGTTGGGAACGATTGTTGTTCAATTTGGTCAGAAACATAAGGATGGAATTCAAATTCTTGTATCAACCATGGGCAAAATATGTTTGGCAGCATGAATTCTTTCCCCGGAAGACCGAGAGTTTTATACACTGTGGTAATACGCATCTTTGACCTAGGAGCCATGGAGAACACAAGAGCTATTTTGTAGAAGAAAAGAAATGGCTTTCAAAATTGATTAGATTTGAGATGGCAAGACATAGATGGGGTTCTCCGAAAAGATTTGGAGCATTAATATAATCTATGTAATAAATAATTAAAATTACCAAAAAATAACTTTATCAAAAAAGTTCTAGGTATCAAGATATGAATGATGACAGGGAATTAAATAGCAAAACGCAATGTTTTTGAGGATGTTGCTCTCCTGAAATGTAAAACTTTTCATATATTATTTAGGATGTATACCACCTACATCAAAAAAATTATGCCAAACTTTAAATTATTGGTCAAACTTCCAATTTCACGAGCTTGGCCTATCAACGTCCACTTATGTTTTTGAAATTTGAATATCAATATGACTGGTGTGATACTGGTTTAAGGAAGTATATAATAAAGGTGATGATGAATAAGGTAACATATCCTCATACTAAAGAAACAAATTCGCATTTTGAAATCCAAAAGGATTTTTCCTTAATTGTCATTTCTAGATCGAAATTATGTGTGAATATGATCAACAAATTCACTTATTTCCTTATAAGCACAAGCAACCACCTCAATTCATTGGAATTAAATCACTTAAGATTTTCCGGCATGACTACTTAGACTTACGGTATCATACACACCATATCATAAGAAAATTATTTTCTTTTCAACTACATTTATTTCAGCATAGTCATGCTCGCAAACATTTATCGGGACACATTCACCCCTCAAAGATCAAAATTTTCCTTGAAAATTTCCTACCCATTGGGAAAAAGGAGCACCATTTGTAAGTGCAAACAATTTTGGCCGCAAGATATGGATTTATTCCATTCAAAGGTGGAGGATGGGCAACAAAAAGAATGTCCTTATCCATAAATCTCGAGAAAGCTTTTCGAGCATTCTTTCCTTACTATTCTTCTTTCGAGCTCTTTGTACCTCAATCAAAGCATAGAGAAGAACAACAATGTTCCATTGCCCTAATGCCACTAAGTGGCTCTTACCTAACCAAAATTAGAAAGGTTAGATGTACACAAACTTATCCTTATAATAACAATGAGATTGTTTTCGATTGACTATTGAAGCATAGAAAATTGAAAAAAGATTGAAGCAGTATGGGCATTTATGTGTTAATTTAAGGGTTGACGGGATTGAATAAGGAATATTGGCAATGATTGATGCATGTCCTCAAGAAACATTCTACAACCTCCTCTAATTGACACAAAACATTTATGTCACAACACCTAAAAAGTACATGCACCGATATTTAATACTTGGTTTCCTAATATTGGCATGCATAATGAGTAGCTGTATAAATACAACATACATCTTTGAAAATTATCAAACTAGTATTGCTCGTAACCTAAACTCAATATTGACTAAAAAATTTGGTTGCGGAATACACAGAACATAGTTACACAAAACTAGAAACTTCCCACCGAATCTCGTTTCGGACCTTCGTTTCGGAAACTCTTGATTAACGTTTCCGAAACTACATTCCCCAAATGATATTTTTCAAGCCCAAAAATATATAATGATTATTAATACGAAAGCGTTTCTTTTCTTTTCTTAACCTTGTTTACTACTTTTATTTTTTGTTGTGAAATAAATTTGTACTTTCATTTTTTTACGATTCCTATATTTCCGAAACTCATATTAATGCTTCTCATTTCCGTTTCTCGTATCGGATCGAATTTCTAGAGATAAGGAAGTGAAGTTGACTACTTCAATTATTATAATCACTGAAAACATAAAATACCTTCCAAGCCAATCAACCAAACATTAAAATAGAATGCAAGCATTGTATTCTATCATAGATCTCCCTTACTATAAAAAGTTAGTGGGGGAACTTAAAACGCTCACGCAAACCCACTATCTCCATTGAACAATATCTTCTTATTCTACAAAATCGCGTAAACTATGCAAACGACTTGGGTAGAAAATCAATCAACAATTATGATCCACACATTTCGCCAAAAGACAACATAGATGTAATAGCATTGGCTCCTGCTCAACATATGCACAATAGGATCCTTCCCCCCCCCCCCCCCCCCCCCCCCCCCCACACACACACACACCACTGGCTCCTACTCAAAATTACATTGTGCATTGACTTATAATAGAAAAACAATTCAATTCAGTAACCATGAACCGAAAGACACACACCCACCTCGAAAATGTCATTGGATAAACATATAACATTAATAGGTCATAATCAAGTTAAGCAACGAAACTTAACACCATCTTGGTCCTTGGACCTATTATTTCCAGCTCAATATAAGTTAAATTCAGCAATCATACATACTCCTACTTAACTTAAATTCAGTTCAATGCAATCAAACATTGAACACCCTTAATGTACTCAAAGTTTCCAAATGAACTAAATTACAAATATTAACTTAACTCAAATTCACAAGTTACATTAATCAACAAAAAAATCATAGCAATAACAAGGATCAATGTAATGAAAATTTAACAAACTGCAAAACAATAGATATTGTAGGCATATAATAAAATGACTAAATTCAAATGAATTTCTCAATCTACTTACATACTTCACCATCTGTTATCTATATTGCATCTTCGAAAAAATTAAAGATAAAATCAAAGTATTTAAAGAGCTTACCTTTACATATAATTAGAAAGAATCGATTCGACCCTAATCAATCCTGATCGCAAGGAGTAGAATTCTCCTGAAAAAGAAATAAATTTCCCATTAATTAAGGTGAAATTACCCTTAAAGCTGACAAAAAATTACACTAAAATTTATGATATTAGAAACTTAAAGCTTTCCCAGACCTAATTTTTGGGTGTAAAGAGGATCATAGTGGGGAAGATGAGATTTATTTCTGTTCATCCTGATTTTTGAAATTAGGTTTGATGTCGTTGATTCAGTTATGGGGTTTTCCACTCTTTGAATGAGCTTATGACTATGACCTAAAGATCTAATGCGCATGGGACAAAGATGAAGGCTCTATGGTGCCACGTCTCTTTGTTACGTTTAGAATAGCACAAATCCTTGTGAGGGTAATGGATCCGCTCAAAGAAAATTGCACAATAAGAATAAACATTAAGTATTAATGAACTGAATTTGAGAGGCCAACTAAAAAAAATATAATCATTAAAATGAAAAAGAGACTACTAGTATATCAGAATTTCACAACTAAAGAGCAGAAATGGAATTTTCGTAACGACTACAGTGTGAGTCGGGTTGATTTGATTTTTATTTAGTTAAATATCGACATAAACCATGAAAATCTATCTAGAAACAACTTCTTTCAATTTTACGATGTGGACATTGATAATTTTTTTAAAATGCTCACAACTTGGCCGTAGACTAGTACGATATACTTCATGGGTATTATTTTGTGATTATAGCCTCTCGTAAATTAATACAGATGTACATATATTTATAACTTGTTTTCATTACCGCTAAATCAACAAATATTTGTTTTATGTTGTACATGTAATTATCAGTTGCTATATAAGTAATAACTACGGTATAATTATATGGTCCTCCACAAAATTTGCAAAGCAATATTATGAAAATTAATTACCAAAATGTACATAATGATGTGTTTTAAATGTTGGAATTGAGAAAATCTAGAAAATATCGTTGGATTGATAGATGAGATATTAATAGTCAAGATTTTGACCATAGGGCCTTTTTGTTTTAAAGGCTAAACGAATGGTTTTTGGTTGGACTTCATTTACATGGGTTCCCTCATCCAAGCCTTAAGGGGCCAAGTCTCTTTGGAGCCGAAGAGCATAAGAGATTGAGCAACTCTCTTGTGAGACCATTTAACGGTGAAATAGATTTGAAGTGTTGCTTTTAAAAAATTAACTGAATATTTTAATGTTTAAAATGACAATTTTAACATTCAAAATGACATGTTAAGTATTAAATAATTAAAAATGAGTATTTTAAATGCGAAAGTAGATATTAATAGAAGTTTTAGCTTTAAGCATGTACTTTTTGATAAATTGATTAAACTAATAAATTAATATTATAAAAATAACATTAAAATAAGTAGTAAAATTCTTTTGGATATGTTTCGTTAAATATGACGAAGTAATCAATAATGCTTGCTATTCAAGTGTGGTCAATAAAAATATATATATTTTTATGAGAAAATCATATACTTTCTCCGTTCGGAAATACTTGCTATATTACAGTTATTGACACTATTCATTGTTCAAGTTTATTTTATATATTGCGGCTATTGTGTAAGAAAAAATATAGTCAAGAGGAATCTTGTTTGAATCGTCTATTCGCATATTTTTATAATATTATGTTTTTATAAATTTTAGATGTGTATAGTTCAATATATAAATAATCAAAATAATACATTAAAATACGTAAAAAAATCAAATATAATAAGCATAATAGAACAGAGGAAGTATATAGTTTACAGAATTATGAGTCAATTCATTTTAAAGAAAAGAAAACGACGTCGTGGTTGGATTAAAGTGAAGATGTCGTACATATGCTCCATTTTGAAATCAGAAAACTGAAAAAGGAAATTCTTGTAACAGATGGGACCCGATTTCCAGCTTTTAGCATTTGTCTAACACGTGGCATGTCACGGTTGGCATTCCTTCCTCCTTTGTCAATTTTTAATAAGGCATTCTAATTCAATTGTTAATATCTTTAATAATGTATAATAAAAAAATTATAAAAAATTAATATTGATAATTTTAACATTAAGACGAATCAAATAAAATTTTATTTAACTATATTTTAATATAAAAATTAAAATGATATGAATAAATAGTGTAATATAATTCAATATTGCAACTAATTTGCTAAGAAGGAAGTATCTTTTGGGGTGGAATGTCAATTGTTAATTCGTGGGGTACACTTTTTTGTTAATTTAAGATCACCCACCTACAAACCTCAATTAAATCTAATTTGAATTATTTGATATTTGATTTTAAAAATTAGATAATTTATTCAATTTTTGAAAATTGAATAATTTGGACCGAGTATCGAGTTTACAAACCGGATTCGAATTCTGATCAGGGTATTTGCAAAATTGGATATCCGATTTTCTAACTTTTTTATTATTTTATTTTTTTATTCAATATATATATGTAGGTTTTTTCTATAAGAAAATTCTTTTATATTGTCTATGTGTATATGTGACTGTTTAGCCCTCCTTTAAGGGCTTATAATTTTTTAAAATCTATATATATATTTAAATGATAAATTATTTCTATATAGAAAAACAGCCCAAAGCGCATCAATTTTAACATAATATTTCTCCATAATCAGCTTGTTAATATTGGGGGTATTATTTATAATCAACTTGCTAAAATTGGAGTAGTAATTAATGGCTTTTTGTTTGAAAAAAAAATAACTATTTTAAGTAACTACTAGTACTTTGTAGTTAATGTTGATTTATTATTTTAAAAAAATTCTCTATGAGAATCGTTGAATTTGAATGTACTTAACCGAGTAATGTGTTTTGTTAATTTAGTGGTATATTTACATGGTTAATTAGGTTTATTAAACAAGTTAGCATTTGGTCTCGTACAGAAAACTATTTGTCACTTCAAAAATCAGAACCAAATATCTTAAGGTTTTGTACGTACGTGTTGTTTTTTTTTTTTTTTTTATAAAGTATAAATTTTTAAGGAGGTTGCACTTTATACCAAATACTATCTGATTTATAATTTGAGTTCAAACATGTAAATTAATTTGAGCCAAATCAAATTCTAAACATTGTGTCAATATAATTTGAGTCTGAACATGTTAAATTAATTTGAAAATCGTCCCTTGGTTTGATTCGTTGGAGCATACACTATGTACTCCAAAAAAAGTTCAAAAATCATAATTGTGAATAATAAGTAAATAAATATTGAAAGACATACTTTTTATATCCCGTAATTTTTGCTACAAGTACACTGCACAATCTATGTAAACACTAGAAAAAGAGAAATGGAAAAGCGAATACTGATTCAAAAATAATTTAAAAGTGTGAATGATAATTGAAGAACACGTATAAGTTATTGCTAAAATTAAAAATATAATAAATTCCACAAAATAAATGAAAATTATAGCACAAAGTCATAAAATAGTGGGATTGAAATAACTCATATTATATCCTCTAGCTTGACTTATTGACTTATTGTTGGTCGCCCATACATAGACCATTAGGCGTACAATGGCCAATGGGTAGCCGAATAGGAGTAAATTATTATCCTTATTGTGATCCATCATCGAATAAAGATAAAGAAAGAACACATGCAATGGTTAATGGTGTACGTTTGAAAGTGTTCAACAGTTTGTATAAATTATATTTTATATCTTTTATGGTACCTCTAAATATAAAATTCACAAATTCAAATTACAAAAATAAATAATAGTGTAACAGTAACACATGCATAAAGTATCACAGACATACGTACAATAAAATTAAATCCTTCCCTTTAATTCATACACTGATGCTCTCTCTATTAAGGAAGGAGATTCACTCCAGCTTCATCAGTCTAGAAAGATAATGACAAGTAGATCATTTATACGTCTGTATAAATATGAAAACCGAGGAAAGTAATAAGTATATACTCTTACTATTCTAATTAAATAATACATTTTGATTTTGCATAATACTTGTCCATATATTACAAAATATTTTAATTGACCTTGGTTCAAAATTATAAGGAATTAGTGTAGAAACTCGAGCAATGTACGGTTTTATAAGCATCGACATATATCTATATGATATTAAAATGATTATGCCAGAGATATTATGCAGTAGAAACAACTAATTTTGTTAGTTATATGTATAACTTATTTCTGTAATTTTTAAAATTGTCAACAATATATCATGCAATATAATATATTTTCTAATTTTCTCAATTTAACTATAAATAAATGTTCGTCAAATATACTTTTATGGTAGAGATATTGGTTAAGATCAAATTCAAATGTCATGTTTTGTTTCTTAAATAAGTTCTATTTGACAAATTCTCTTTAGTTGTGATATTTGAAATTTTCCAAACTTTTTAGTATAATGTGTAAATAAAATTGATAAAATTGACATTAAAATTAAACTCCTTAACTATATTTTAACCTAAATATAGATAATTAAAAATAAAATACAAATTAATAGCACTTAATAAATTATGTCATAAAAATAAATAATATTTGATTTAAATAAGAGAGTAATATTTTCGAGTCACACAAGTTGACATTTGAATATTATCCACGTTTGCAGCATTAAGTAAGTAAAGTACAAAAATCAAACAGTCTCAATTTGAATAAATATTAATCCTTCCGTGCCATTCAATTTGAAATATTTTTCGTTTTGATCTGTCCCATTTAATTTATATTATTTTTATTTTTTGATAATAGTCCATTAATTTCTTTCAATTTCATCCATGCATTTTAAATCTGTTTTAATTTCATCCATACAATTTATTTTCTCTCTTTATTTATTACCACTTTTTAAAAAATCCTCCTCTTTCGCTTTAATTCAATCTTATCGGGACAAATGAATATTTTTAAAGATAAAAATCCGTGATCAATTATCATATAGCTCCCCTCAAAAATTTCTAATCAATAATCGTGATTTGTAAATCACCACAAAAAGACAAAAAAACAACAATAAAATAACAATACCAAAAAAATAAATTAAAATTTCAAAACTTTCACCCGATTAAATCCTGCCACATAAGAGTGATTTATTAAACTCACAAATAATCATTATTTAGTAATAATTTCTCAATTCCCCTTTCCTCTACCGTGTAACAATGAAAAGAATTAATCAAGTACAATCACATAATGCCAAATCATTTCTTTAGATTAGGTGGAATCATAGCATATCTAAGTTACAGCTACAAACTCCCATCATATAAGCCACTCTCATGGACTATTTAATAATTTCATTCTCATTATTTTACTTTCAACTTGAAGTTAATACTACTTAGTACTAGCTACTACTTTTATATTTTTTTTTTCACCTCAATTTTTTGACATACTTTTATTTTCAAATTAATATTAATTTAGAAACTATTTTCAACTTATTTTCATTCAAATTCATTTATTTTTATGTTCATCATTCTCACTTAGATGTTTTTACTACTCTATTAATTCAATTTCAAACTGAGAAGGACATATTCCTTTTATAAGTTTATTTTGAAAACAATAAATAGTGACGGTGTACAAGCTCTATTTCATGTGCAAATCGATGGCTATACTCTATAGTTTAAGGTGACAAAATATTATATAGATTAACTTACCATCATTATAAACTTTTGATTGAGGTGATTTATAGACATGATGTTAAAAGAAATATATCAAAAAGATCGCAGGTTCAAATTTCATATGATCCATATATGTTTCAGGTGGAATATTTAGCATCATGTATGAGAAACACATGTGTTACATTCGCATTTCTAGCTCAAAAGACTTTCTTATTAGGGGAATTCATATTGTATATAACATAATACAAGACTTTAACAATCAGTTTAAGTTTTTAATAAAGTTGATTAATTCTTAATCTAAAATAAATAATTACATTTCTTAAAAGCTAATAAATGAAATAAATATAAGCTACTCCCTCCGTTCCATTGAATTTGCAATATTTTTCATTTTGGTTCGTCCCACTTAATTTGCATCATTTTTATTTTTGGGTGATGGTTCACCACTTTCTTTTAATCTCATTCATACATTTTAACTCTCTTTTAATTTCATTCACACAATTCATTTTCTCTCTTCATTTATTATCACATCCTTATAAATTATCCACGTTCTCTTTAATGCAAATAAAAAACGACAAAGAGAGTATACTATTGTATTTAACCTCCTATATTTTGATATTCTTACGATCAAATTAATATCCTATATCAAAAGAAGAATATAATAGGAGTACCTAAATTTCAGTAGTGGAAAAAAGAACATGGGAACTTGTAGACTGTAGATGAAATTCACTGAATAAACACATACAGCTAGCTTGAAATATTTCAGCAATTTACCTAGAAATGTGGGACCTGCAACGGTAAAAATCTAATATGATTAGAGTTTTTTTTACTAGAAATTCAGAACCCTGTCGTTTTAACTGTTGTTCTTCAGCTTCTCAAGTTCTCACGTCTGTATTCACTTGGAAACTAGCTTAGCTAGGTAGGACTTGTTTGTTATGCCATTATACTCCACTATATATTCCACCCTCTTTAAATGCTAAGAATCACTACTTTGGTTTTTATTTTTTGGGTTTTATAAAACGCATGAGACAGTCTTATTATAAGAGAGCGCCTCATAAATTAAATAGTTCAATAAATATAAATTATCAGCATATGAGCTTCTTGTTTTAAGCTCATTTCATTGAGAGATAATCTCTCACAAAAATACGTAGTTTTTCATAAAAATATTCTCATTTTTTTTTTTTTTGCATATAACATTATTTTATATACACAGGTCGACCTAACATAAATCATGATATGTAATTAAGCATATGAGCTATTTATAACTTTAAATATATTTCAACTAATTAAAATAATAGTTATGTAAATAAAAATCAACATAATTTAGTTTGATTAAACACAAAATAATTAGTGAACGTACAACCAAGTTTTTGAATTTAAAGGGACAATATCTTATCTTGTGCATGTGTGTGGCATGCATGCAATATCGCTCCTCTATTGGTTCCATTGTAATGAAATTAGCAAGCAAAGAATGGACCACGGCACATAAATAAGAGGCTCAGTGAGTAGTACATATATCCCTATTCATTACATTCATAAATCTCATTACTATACATTCTCTCATTTTAGTAAAACTTGTACATTTGGACTGTATTTTTTTGAAAAGAATTTTACATTCACAACTTTATTTATATTGCACTCCTATTTGTAATGAGCAGTTCAAAGAACCAAGATGCTGAATTTGTTACAAATTAATGACTGACCGTTCAGTTTTTGCGATTTATGATAAATTTATTATTTGTATGTGGCTTTCATGTAAATTAGTGAGTTTGAAATGCTGTTAAAAGCAAGGACGGATCTATGTTCAGTTAATGATGTCAATTGACAACATAAGCTTATGTATTAAACCATATATTTAGAGACATTATTAATTATGTGTGATGATTAAGTTAATGGGAGCTTTGCAATGTGACAATATATTATATTGACTCGGGTTCAAATTTCTACTCATTAAGCATATTTTTTTCAAATAATTTCGATATTATTTGATTTTGTTCAAGATTTGTGACTAGGTGTAAGCAATTATACTTTCTTGCACTCGTTACAGTAGATCAACAAATTGTTGAACTTTAAACCATTAGAATGAGATATTAATTTTTATATAAATTCAGAAAGAAATGTGAAGGCGTAACAATGAAGATCAACCGTATGAATCAATACAAATTGATGTGAGTAACCATCATAAATAAATACAACAAATTTTAATTTTTTTAGATCAGATTGTTTCCTTTTTTAACTATGTCTCAAACAATAGATATGTTTAGTAACTTACTTTTAGTTGACTTTTGACGTTTTTAATTGTATTGATAAATAATTTAATTTAGATTAGTTAAAGTTAACTTTTGAGTCAAAATCAAAAATTAACCATGAGTAATTTATTTAATTAACTTTTAATTTTTTAATCCATCTATTCATTAATAGTGAAAAAACCAATATTATTAATTTTTCAAACAAATACTCCTAATAAGCTGAACAACAAACAATTAATTATCAAAACATCAAGAATAACTTAAGTGAAAATTGAGATGGAAAAGTGGTGTTTACTCGAGTGGAAACCATGCAGGAGCTAATTGGTGCAGTAGGAGTAGATTACACATTTACACTATACTAGTATAAATATACTGTAGTAGTGTATTTAATATTTTGTGTCTTTTAGCATGCAGTGAATGAAAATTGAATACTAGTAGAGTATATCAGTACAATTATTTAATTACTGGTATAGTACTTCTACTATTGACAAAATTAAATCATTTAAAAATTAACACCCAATGTGTATTTTTGTGACTTCGGAGCCTGCTGTCTGCTGCCTCTTAAAATGGAAAATATAATCACAGATTGGACATGAAATTGACGTATTTTGACAGATTCCAGTCCATCTATGAGAGAGAAATAAATAGTGAGGAATTGGGGAATGATTAGTGGTATTTACTGTCAGACTAGAAAATTTTCTGTATTAGAGTATTGTTAGTTTATAGTACAAAATATCATTATTAGTCGAGTATAATTAAGTTAAATAAAATGAAAGACTATTCATAACAATCAGATTTCGCTGTAGATATTTTGTGGGGAATAAGAAAAGGTAAAAATAAACCCGATCCTTAAATTTCGCCACCCTTTTCATTTTATCGCCACCCCCTCCAAATGAAATTACGAATTTGCCCCTGATTTTTAAAAAATTACAATTTTGCCACTCATTTCAAATTTCTTATTTATAATAATAATAATAATAATAATAATAATTATTATTATTATTATTATTATTATTACTATTATTATTATTAATTTTATTTATATTCTTTTTTAAGAATATAAAAAGTTAATTATTATTATTATTATTATTATTATTATTATTATTATTATTATTACTATTATTATTATTAATTTTATTTATATTCTTTTTTAAGAATATAAAAAGTTAATTATTATTATTATTATTATTATTATTATTATAAATAAGAAATTTGTAAGGAGTGGCAATTTTGTAATTTTTTAAACTTCAGGGGCAAATACGTAATTTCGTGGAAAGGGGGGTGACGATAAAATGAAAAGAGGTGGCGAAATTTAGTAACTCCCAAAATAAATGATGCGGAGTAGTGAGAGAAATAGTGTAGGTGATAACAAATATTTCTTCCTAGCTAATATACTTGTTATATTAAGGATATGGATATATTCAAGATTAGTTAAAGTAGAATTTTGTTTGAATAGTCTAATCATATATTTTTGTACTATTAATTTTTTATAATTTTTAAATGTGTATAGTTTAACATATAAATAATCAAAATATTAGACTGCGTAAAAAGTCAAATATAGCAAGTATAATGAAATGAAAAAAGTAGAATATAAAGACTGTAAGTCATGACAAAAATACAATGGGAAAAAAATTAGTTTGACAATCCCAAAAAAAAGTGAAATAAATTCTATGGAACTGAGGAAGTAAGTATGCATGTAGTACACTCCCTTTGTCGTATTGTGCGGCTTTTGCCATGAGTACAATACTTGTAAAAAATCAAGAAAATACAAAAAAGTTATACAAATGTGATTTATCGAGAAGCTAAGCGAGAGAAATGTTAAAACGAAATGCGAATATAAGTAAAATATATAGATGACTAGAATTAAAGAAAAAATATGGGATATGTCTAAAGGGTATAAATCATAAATGTAACAAATTAAACTTTATCAAATAGATAAAATGAAAAATGTAATAAAAAATCGTCATTAAATAGAATATACAAGCAATTAAGCATTATGAAGTATATAGTCCAATTATGTGAAATTAATTTAGCTTCTACGGCACGTACATCATAAATTATAATTATAATTATGATTATGAAATCTCACTACTAGATAGTTATAACACTAATGATTTGAATTTAATGTTGAAGTATTGGAGAGCATGCAGACTGAAACCGGAACACCACTGTCCACTCACCCTGTCAGCATACTGTGCGTGCTCACTGCTGATTGCTCTTCACTTTGGCTGTCATCCTTTATAATTAGTTTGTGTGTCGTTAAATTGGTAGCATTTAATTGATTTTATTGACTTATGCGGAATATTATATTATTAATTATAACTATTACTATGATTGCGACTATTAATTTAATTATAAATTTGCTATATTTTTACATTTTCTACAAGAGCTTAAAGTGCCTCATTATTTAATCTTCACATTAATTAGGATAAAATAAAATTATATTACTACTTAAATAGCCAATACACTGTATATTATATATTGTCGATTATTAATACACAAGATTATTGTTGATCACTGTATTGGCAAAATAATTATATATACACAAATTAAAATTCTAGCGTATTTAAAAGAAAAATGTCTTTAATTTAAAGATAGAAAGTTCATTAAAAATTTACTACATATCACTGGTTAATTTGTAACTTTATTATATAAAGTTCAAACCATAAAAAATTTTAAATTTCTACCACTTAAATCACTGAACTTTTTTTTTGATTTTTTGCTATATTTAATAGTTGATGTATTATATATTTTAGATTAGTATGTAAGGAGCCCTAATTAAAGTACAACATGTCGAGAGTTTGGAGTGGATGGGGGTTGGCCTCCCTCACACCTGGTTTACGTGGATCAATCATTGCTTAAATTTAACCTAGTGTTACTTGTTGCTAATTTCAAGGAACAACGGAGCAATTTTCCATCAAAATACCTACAAGACAAAATTCTACTCGATTATGTTGATTGAATTTAGGAAGAATAAGGCAAATTATTTGAAATTTATGTATGTTAATGAGAAATGTAAAATAAAAGAAATTTTTAGCTTTTTTTAAAAGACGAGACAGTATTTCGTATTTATATTTAACTCCGTTGTGCACGTCAATTTGCTACACATATTTTTTATCATTCAACTCATGTATTTCGTATTTGTATACATTAAAATTTTTTTCAACAAAGATTTAATTTTTGCTATTATTTCTAGTAGTAGTAATAAGTAAAAAAAATATATAAATCACTTACTTTTTGTGATTTTAAATATCATTTTAATTCCTCTATTGATCATTGAGTGTAGTTGAAGGTGGGATAGAGTGGGGTAGGGACTTGTACAAAAGCACCATCAATTCATACACCAAAATCTAGGAAGATCAAGGTTCACCGTGATTCTTCTAAATATAAATAAATAAATTCAACTACTAAAAATAAATAAATCGTCCTATCATACATTTTCATATTGTGATTAGATGTCTAATTTCACTGATTATTCTTAGTTTGTATTTTATTTTAATAAAAACATATTTAAATGAAATTTTATTTAATTCGTCTCGATATAAATTTTATTAATACAAATTTATATAATTTAAATTTAACTTAATATTAAAGTATCTAAAATTAAAATAATACATTAATAAGTTTACAGAATAAAATTTCATATTTTATTAAAATATAAGGGAGAATTCATCATAGAAAAATGTGGGGGAATCCGTATTAATTGCAAATTGTAATATTGCTTGCATTTGAAATCTCTGTTCTTTCAGAAAATCGAGGCTGCACGCCTCTCACTCTTTACCCTGCGTTTACTATGCACACAAGGCTGCCATTGTGTTTCCCATCTGTATTTTCTTTTCTAAATATTAATTTAATTCTACATAGTTGTGGACTAAAAAAAAAGATAATTCTAGTTTGACTAGGAGATTTACTATTGTCGTTATCCTATTCATTCTCAAATTCGAGTTTATTATGACAACATTAATCAAACACGAATTGATTAGCAATTGATTTGAAATAAATCCGCGATTATGACAAACCATGCCTCTATCAATAAATATAAAAGTATATATAATTTAGTAAAATTTCATCTATGTGTAGGCATAACACTCACATAACGAATAGATAAAGTTATTTAAACAATTTAAATTATCTAATTTTTTTTTTTAACTCACATAACACTCAATATTTTTGTGTAAGCATAAGAGTAATTTGGAACAACTCTTTAACTCGAGGATTAGTTCTGAAGTATGATGGATAAAAAACACAAAGTATAAGAATTTTAAACTACAAAAAATTAATTATTATAGAAATAAATTATACTTCCTCTGTTTCATATCACTTGCAACATTTACTTTTCACATAGTCCAATGTACTAATTCAAGTTTTAATATATCTAATCATATATAATAAAAAATAATAAAATTTTGATATTAAAAATCCTAGCTTCGAGACAAATCAAACAAAATCACACTTGACTATATTTTAACTTATAGATTAAGAATTAATTACAAATTAAGAATAATGAGTGATTAATATTGTGACTAATTTGAAACGAAAAAAAGTATAATATAATTAATACATTCCACAATTTTAACTTGTTATATTTCGAAAAACCTTTAAATCAAAACAACGTTGAACAATTCATTAGATATTACCATTACTTTGACCTTTAGCACATGTACCGGTGGCCTTGTGGGGATGCACAAGTGACAAGCCATTAACTTAACCAACAATTGAATGAGAACATAGAAGAAGAACATGACACTAAATTAGTTGAGCCCACATCATACATATTAGTATACTCTAAATTAGTTGAGCCATTAACATAGTTTTATATTGTTAATTTTTATTAATTTTTGACTTTTTCTTTGGTCAAAATATTCAAAAAAGGCTTTTAAACAAGCTTTTAAACCAATATTGCAAAGCTAACTTAGTAGTTTTCATTGGCTATTAGTTTACTTTTCTCTAATGAATAAACAATAGTCAATACCCAATAAATAATTTTTACCAAACATCTCTTTAACAGCTGACTTAAACAGTTAGTTTAAATAGCTTACTTATAAGCCAATAATTTCAATTATCAAATCAATCAATAATTTCAGCCAATAACTCAAAATCTCCAACCAACAACCATTTGCAAAACAAATTTATATTGTCTTTTCTTTCACACATTTGTACAATTTGCAATTACAGCATCCCATTCCTTCCTTGTTTTTTCGCTAGTTGCCCATAAATTAATCTCTCAAATTCCACCAATGGTAAATGGTTACAAAAACCTTCAAAATGGGCCCACTTAACAACACAAAACGGGACCCACTTTTAACTCACAAAACGGGCCCCACATAATCCCCATCCCTCCCCCCTCCTAAACCGTACCGTTATATGCTCTCTATTCAAATTTTTCTCCTACAAAACCCAAAAACATGCACTAAACACAAAGCTACAAAAAGTGCACACAAAATAACACTAACCCATAAAAAATGACCACAGTAAGAAGGCCAAAATGGCACCCACAACCACCACCAACACCAAAAATCATCCACCTTCCACGACGGATCTCTCGCCGGAAAACACCCACAAAAATCGGCTTCATAAAATCAAATTCAAACTCAAACCCATTTCTAAGAAGGCCTCAAACAGGTAAATTAGAGAGTTTATTTGATCAAGAAAGGGCCTTTTCTTACACCATTCCTCCAGTGGTTCTTTTGAACTCAGTTCAAAGAGGTAAAGCTGAAAATGTGCCTGAAAATGAAGAAGAAAAATGGAGGTTTCAAGCTGAAATGTTAAGAGCAGAATGTAATTTCTTGAGGATGGAAAAAGAATTTGTTCATAAGAAATTTGAAAAAGAAAGGGTGTTTCTTGAAAAAAGTTTGAAGTCTGCCGTTCATACTCTTCTCTCTGTATGTATCAGTTTTCTCTCTAATTTATTCACTTTAATTAAAAATATTTTATTGGTTTTTTCTAAATGCGTTTGATTATTAGTATTAAATGATGGTATTGAAAATGAATTTATTTTAGTTTAAATTTCATGTGGTACATGATTTGGGGATCAATATTAATGGTTATTATTGTTGAAGTTAATATGCCATGCAATAGTAATTGATTTCATGCATTTTTTTTTATTATTAAAATTCAAAAATTTATCAAGTGAAACGATGGCAAATAGGCAGAAGCCGCCGCTTAATAATATTAAGTTAATTTTTCATTCGTTTCATCAAGTTTACGTTTGATAAAAAGCTCTCACAATTTTAATCATCAAAGTGTGATTTAACTTAATGATGATGAGGGACTAGACGGTTGTTATTGGAATTCATTAATTGATTAGCAAGTTTTAATGATTCTAACTTCCAAGTAGTAATGTTTTTTAAAGATACTTGCTATTTTATTTTTGGGATTATATATTAGTTCGAAGGATGAGAAGAACTAGGTAAAAACCGAATTCAGGATTTGATCTTTAACTAAGACGAAACCCGATTCTCCATACTTGTATTTCTACCTTTTTTAGGTTTGATTTATTCAAAATTTTCAAAAGCATGATTTACTCAATTTAACAACTCAGTAAATCATGCAAATAAACCTTAAATAATGTTTTTGTTACTGATTGATTTTCTTTTTTGTTGGAATTTCTAATTGATTTTCAGATATTACGCTGTTTATGATTAATCAGCTTATTACAGAAATTTGAATTTGGCAATTATTAGTTACATTTATTTGGAGTTGAACCACTATTTGTCTTGTGGGTGATGTATGTCAGTTGTACTGACTACATTTTTTATTTGCTTCTAATTGTCTTAAACTCTTAATCTTTGCTTTTATTCATCTGACTATATGTTTCAATATCTGGAAGACAAAGCTTAAATTCTTTATTTAGATAGTAAACTCTATGTCCGTCCTAAAAAAAATTCTCAACTTTAGATAATAGAGGAATGTGAAGTCAAAGAAATAGAGGAATGTTGTGGGCAGGGCGTCCTATTTAATTTTAAGCCTTAGATCGAAAAATAATAAGGAATAACCAAACAACTAATATAATACTTTTTTTCTCTTTTTATCGTTGATATTAAAAGTACTTTATAAAAAAAAAGCACAATAACTCGTATTACTTAGCAAAAAATGTAAATAATTATATCTAAATTTAATACAATTAATATCTTGTACATGAAAATAAATTTTTTAAACCCTAAAACATTTGAGGACTTGAGCGGTGCTCTTGCTGATTGACGACCATGTTCATGGGAACATTGACTAGATATAATTTGTCTTCTCTCATTTGAAACTTGTTTAAAATGTCTTATTATATAGCAATGTACTTCAAAATTCTTGTGTGAAAAGATATGCTGTCTTCTGATAGTCCTTTTCAGTATATTTTATGCTAACCTATTGCATGAGTAGTGTGGATTAATTGGTTATTGATAATTCACAGGGAAAGAAGAAAATTCATGAGGGTGAAAGCACAAATTTAGTGCTAGAAAAAGAGATTGAAGAGCTAACATATAAGCTTGTAGAGTTGCAAATAAGCTCTAGGATGAAAAACCCTGAAGCATATAGCTGCAGTAACTTTGATAAACAAGCATCTTTACTTCAGAAAAAACTCGAAAAATATAATGAAGTGCAGGATGATTGTTGTGTTAAGGAAATACCAGAAGTATCAACAGTTAGCCTTCCTGTCAATTGTGTAAGAGATGCAAAGATCTTATGTCAAAGTTCCAGTCGTCGGTCCAGCAGGTTTACTGATGTAAGTCCTATATATACTTATGTCTGTAGCCCCCGAATATTTTATATGCTTTGCAGTGTTCTTTGTGAGCTAGTTTTGCTAGTAAAACTTAGTTCCATCGGTGAAAATCTGATGAAGAATAGAGGGCTTCACTTGTAGTTATAGTGTGGATATCCACAGTTTCAGATTGCTGTAATGGGAATATAATGCATTGATTCCTAGTGTATAAAAATTTCTAGTACCTCTTGATATAAATTGTGTTCATTTTTGGTGAATCCAAAAATTTATAGATTTCTGGCATTAGAGTATGGTAGACTATAGTAAAAGAGTCGTTAGGTTATGTGCACTTCTTATTTATGTGAAGTTGCCGATAGTGTTTGTTGTTTTACAAGGGTAAGTTTTTCTAACGGACCCAGGTAGGGGCTGGGGAGTCTAAATGGGAGTCATTTAATGATATATTTGGCAATCGGCATAATGGACTTCTAGATGAAAATGTGAAAACAATATGAACATTCAAGATGACCATGAATGAATATGATATGCAGGTGGAGACTTTGAGAAAGAAAATGGAGAGATTATCCAAAGGAAAGTTACTAAAGAGAATGGAAGAAGAGTATGGATACATGCTATCTGCTACTGCTAACTATTCCGTATCCAGCTCTGCTTCTACTTCCAAGAGATATGATCATGCTGAATCATCTTCCTACTCATTCCAAAAATCTTCACAGGCATGTTAATTCACTCTTCTTTCCTCAGTGTTAACTGCGCATATAAGTTTTCAATTGTCTACTGATAGAGTATATAATATATTTCGAGACTTAAATCATAAGCTTAAGGCATTTGATTGAGTTAGTTCCTTGACACCTAGTTATAGTAGTATAAAATTTATAAACCGAACTCTTTCTAGCACAAATCAAGTTCCAGTTCGACAATAGTATGGACTCTATGGAATTGATGTGCTGAGTTCTTTGTTGATTAAGGCGGATGATTAATGTTCAACTTCCCAACTTTTTTACCTCTTTTTGCAATTATGGGACCTAAGCACAAGTAAACTAAAGCATAACTAATTTTATAAGACCCTAGGTGTTGTACAGTCGGACACCTTGCACATGTCCAAAACCACACATCATCAACTGTCGTATGCGAACCCATACATGGTTATTTGCCTTTGATCGTATTATCTCAAACTGTTATTGCTTTTGCAATGTTGTGGTCTAATGTTTCTTAAGCTGTTGGTATTTGTTTGTTTGGAAGGACCGAGTAGCTTACCTCTTATGTGGTAAAACATAATCTCCAGGAGGCGAAATCAGGGGAATTGAAACCATGCTCAGGACGTTGTAAAGCTATAGTAAGAAGGATAATAGGGCAAGTAAAAGCCGAGACAGAGCAATGGTCTCAAATGCAAAAGATGCTAAGCCAGGTTCGGGAGGAGATGGAAGAATTGCAAGCTTCTCGCGATTTCTGGGAAGCCCAAGCTCTTGAATCTGAGCAGAAAATCCAAACCATGACTTCCGATGTAAGACTCAAAACAATGTTCATTTTCTCCAAAGTCCTTGAGTTTCAACTTCGATATATTTTACATTATTCCGTATTTTATCTGCATTCAAGCTAACAGTAAATAATTGCAAAGCCCTTGAAATTATAATTAAAGTCTCCTAAAGAGATTTTGAAAGAGTATATAACGTATGAGGCTTCAATTATTAGCTTAAACTTTTGGCTGAGTTGGTTTTTTCACAATGTGCAACGTTTATACAAGGTTAACTAGTGTTTGGTGTAGTAAGGGAGAGTAATAAGTAGATTCACACGACTATACTATTATGGGCCTGTTTATCAGATGACTGTTGGCAAGATTTGTTGGCTAGTTGACCAAAATTATTAGTTGATGGTTGTTTAATAAAGAAAGAGTGAGTCATACAAACAAAGCAAATGCCTTTTGGTTTTGGCTTAATAGTCAGCTAATCAACTGTCTTAAAAGCCATATTTTAACCACATTTTTGACTATTTGATTAATTAATAAGTCAAAAGTCAATCAAAAAGGCGAGCAAACACACTCTATGAGGTTGTTTGGCAAATGATTGTTGGCATTTTATCGACCTTTTTATTAGTTTTTATGCTAGCTGGATTGACCAGCTGTTTAAGGAGTTGTTTGGTAAACAGTTGTTTAAGGAGTTGTTTGGTAAACAGTTGTTTAAGGAGTTGTTTGGTAAAATTAGGTATTAACTGTTGATTTTTTATTAATAAAGCCAATAAACCAAAATTCATTGAAAAAAACTTACAAAGTGGGCGTTTTTCGTTTTGCTTAGAAGTTGGCTAAAAAGTTATTTACCAAATCTTTTTTGGCTTTTCAATCAACTAAAAAGCCAAAAGCTAAAAGCTAACCAAAAAATAATTTACCAAGCAACCCCTATCACCAAGCTCTTTGATATGCAACAATAGAAAACATTAGAGATTGACCCAAGTTATTGTGCTTATGATTAGGTGGAGGAATGGAAGAAAAAGACACTTTCTCTAGAGGTGAGGGAGAATCAACTACAAAGACAAGCACAAGAACTTCAACAGGAGCTTGACAAGTTAAAGGCAGAGAAAAGTTCAGAGTATAATGTTAAAGTGAGTAAAGATCCAGCCCCAATATCACTAGGAGCCCAGCTTGCAAGGGAAAAGAGAATGCTAATGAGTCATAAGAAAGGACAGAAACACCCAAGTGAAACTGCTGACAAAAAAGAAAATGATAACAACGGCGAGAAGAAAGTAGTGCACAAAGATGGAAGCAGAGTGCAGTTGAATCGACATCTATTCAAGGAGATCAGTAATCTGTCACCTTTGGTAAGGCAGAACAGTAGAAGATATGTATACCCTTTGCATAGTCCTAATCATTCCTGAAATAGTACATTTGAGAGGTTTACTGAGGTTTAGGAATAAGAGTAATTTCTATGATTATAGGCAGACTTATTTTGGAAGAAGGTAAGGGGTTTGAAACAGAGGATATGTATACCCTTTGTGTAGTCTTTTAGCCCTGTTGCAAGGGCGGATCCAAGGATCCGACTCTGCCGGTTTGCCTATGGCAAACAATTACAGTTAGTGATAAAGTGGTGATAATTGGAAATGAGTTTTGGCTCTTTAGTACTTTTTTATGGACTTTCTTATGTACTATCTATTTCAATGAAACAATGACGTGTCATTATCATAATCAGAGTGGCTCCTGGTTAGGAAAGATTAAGGGTGTGTTCGGATGGAAGAAAATGGAGGGAAAGGAAGGAGAGGGATTTGAGGGAGAAATAATCTCTTTTTGGATAGCAAAATGAAAGGAAGAGAATTGGAAGGATTTGAAAGATACTTTTTGTTAAGATTTCAATCTCTATAGAATTGGAAAGATTTGAAGGGAAAACTCCCATCTCCCTTTCTTTCCCTTTCATTCCCTCCTATACAAACAAAAGCTATTTCCCTTCCCTTCCCTTCCTTCTCCTTCCCTTCCTTTCTTTTCTCTCCAAAATTGTTATCCAAACATAGTGTAAAGGAATGGATGATGTACACATGCATCTACAACTTCATATGAACAAAGACATGAAATATGCATCGAGTGTATGCATTTTAAACACGCCCTCGAACCATATAACTTCAAAGAGGAACTAAAATATGATCTCTGGCGACTTTGTATGTCAACCATTCCCATTTCCTTCCTCATTGCCGTGGTCTCATGTAAATGTTGGGACTCTATTTAAATGAATAGGTTATTTAGGGGCCAAGCCTTGTTGAGCCGCATAAAAGATCCGTCCATGTTTCTCGTCAAATTGGCTTTTGATATCACGTCAAGAAATCAACTTAATTAAAAACTTACGCTAATGCTTAAATCCCAAAATAAGTAAAAAATAATTAACTGATCACTAATTTGCATTTCTACAAATACATATTGGCACACACCTTAACTCAAAGAATATTGGGCAACTATGTTAAAATATAAAAAAATTGAAAATCAACATTGATCAATAACATTATCACCTTAAGATTATAATTTTATATCTCCAAAAAAAAAATAAAAGATTATAATTTTATAATATATAATAAAGTATTTTTTATTGTAAATTTTTAACACCATACAATAATAAAATAAGAATTATACTCTATCTATCCGTCCAATGATTGCTATATTTAATCTTAAAATATATATATATATATATATATATATATATATATATATATATATATATATATATATATATATATATATATATATATATATATATATATATATATATATATATATATATATACATATATATATATATATATATATATATATATATATTCCATAACCGTTACTAGGAGTAGAAGGTGGTCTTTCAATCCTGAAGTTCACCAATAACCTTTACATAAAATTCACGAAAGTATATCTTAATGTCGGCAGGCGGTGGCGAATCGGAGGGAGAATGATGACCCTTACTTGGGGAAGAAGGTGGTCTTACAATGCCCTTGGTTAGGGTAGAAAACACTATACCTGTCTTTCTTACATGAGTTGGTGGGACGTAGGGAAAATTATGACGCTTACTTGGAGAAGAAGATGGCACTGTACTGCTCTTGGGTAGGGCAGAAAACACTAAGCTCACATGAAAAGTTGTTATGATAATCAAGCATAACAAAAGTAGTGTCCTACAGTTTTAAGGTACTCATTTTTGGGTTTAAAAATGTAAGAGAGTTAATGAAGATTAAATTATAATGATAAAGAATTGGAATTGATTATATTGACTCATTTTCATTGATAAACTTTACAGATGTATATATAATAATAATAATACCAGAGTCCAGAAGGAAGATCAATGTACAGAAATATTCTAATAAGGGCAAGAAATTAATTATCTAATCAAGATCAGGATCACTATACATAATATTGAAGATCATAATCATCCCAAGTGATTTGGGTTGAATAACAAAGAATTGTGTTTTGTCTCTGTTGAAACATATAACACTTTAGAGATCTTGAATTTAATTCTCGCAGCATATCTATTTCCCTCGGTCTGCTTAACACTTAAAAAGGAAATGGTGTAAATTAAGAGGGACAAAAAGAGAATCAGTTATCACTAACGGCTTGTTGGTCGTAGGTATTAAATGGTGGAAAAAGTAATGAAAAATTAGTATAATTTGGTAGAAAAATCACTTGACAAGTTAAATGGGCATACTTGTTCTCCTCCAATCACCTCATTTTCTTCACAAAAGTCATTCCAATGCATTACTATATGAATATGTGGTATTAGGTGATAATGAAAAATTGTGAACAATTTTTTTATGATCAAATTTCATTACCATGAAAATAACATGGTGCTTCTCATGACAATTTACACTACAAATCATTCCCATTACTATTGTTTAATACTAACAACCAAACCGGCCGTAAATAGTTGTTAGGTAGTGTGAACATTATATCTACTATGCATGCAAGAGGTCCCAAGATTAAAACATTGTCTTGGGAAACAATTTACTCTAGACTCCAAAGTCCAAACCAGTCCATCTTGATCCAAACAAATTAAAGTATATAATCCAATCAATCGGTTTCAATGATCGATACAAGTTAATGAGAAGCATATGATACAAAAGTTTCACAACTGTAGGAATAAAGGTGAGGAGTATTTTAGGAGAAGAAAAGAAAATAGAGAAAAAAGAGATCATTTAGGAGAACAGATTAAACCTTTCCTACGTTTTCTCTGCTTCTCTGATAATTTAAGCATCCTAACTTTTCTCAGAGAAATCCTTAATGATCTCTTTTTCCTCTATTTTCTTTTCTTCTCCTAAAAATACTCCTCACCTTTATTCCTACAATTGCCATCAAAGAAACAATAATATCAGGCTTCATAGACTCAAGTGATAAGGTATACTATAAAAAATTGTCTAAGGGAGAAATTATGATCTTACCTCCGCCATTACTTCATTTTCAAGTTAATATAGCTCTTGCATATGTTAGTTTGACTAGTGTAAGGCCTAATTTCCAAACTATTACTATTTCACTCTCAGCAAATGATTTACCCACAAATGTAATCAAGAAGATCACTTTATTGGACATTAGGAAAGTCAAGAAGTTGAAGAGGATTTTTGGTGGCCCTAATTGAGAAATTTAAATGTTTTTTAATCAATGTTGTTAGTCATGTATTTTCAAGCTTTTGTACTAGACATAAGCATCTAACTTAGAAGCGTATTGAATTGTTTGAATTTGAAATAAACACCATGAAATATGGATTGTTCATCGCAATGTTGTTGTACCTCAATGGAATTTAAAATATATTTGATCTGCTATCCATTAACTTTTTTTACTAATGGAAACCAAAATGACTTGAACCCTATCATTTTTTAACCTTCAAACTAATAAAAGAGTATTCAACAAACATTTTATTACACACATACATTTCATCACCTCAATGCCATGCAGTGGCTCCCACTTAGGGTGGCGTTTGGAGTGGTCAGATGTACGCCACCTTACTCTTGTTACTTATAACACAAACAAGGTTGAATTAAGTGTGGAACATGAGAAGAAACAACTGAAGTGGTTGAAGAGTTTCCGTCAACAACGGACTTAGTATCGACCAATACTAACATTAATCTCGGTCGAGATTTGTATGCGAAAAGACAGAAGTTTTGGAGCTTGGAATCTCGAGCGAAACTCAAAAAGCCTTGATCAAGACTGAGAGTCTCGGGCGAGACTGATTCCAAGTTCGGTCAAGATTAGAGATCGTGGAAAGCAATGACTTTGGGTGTGTTGAGTCCTGCACGAAACTCAAATGAGGTTTGGTCGAATTTAAGAAGTCTCGCTTGAAACTTCCCAAATCTCGCACGTCCGCCCGTATTCTGCACGATTACTGTCAAAGGTAATATTTTGATGAGTTTTATGAAAACTAAATTTAACTCTTTGTAACAGGGATTTAATATGTAAACACCCCATGTGCTTTGGTTAAAGGTAGAAGGAGAAGAATTAATTTTGAGAGCCACTCAATTGCTAGTTTTTAGTGAGCAAGCAAAATTCTCTATATCATCTTTGTTTCCGATCTCTTTTGCACAATAGGAGTAATTTAAGTGAGCAGAATGTGGTCTTAATAATGAATATTACAAAGATATATCGCCCAAATGCAACATCCACTACCAAACCATTGTACCTTAAATTTTAAGAACTGAAAGTCTACAAACAAAACTCAAACATATAAGAATGTCTACAAATCGAGTTCAAATTTAATATTTATAGCAGAGGGATTTTTGTTCAATAAAGCATATCTGATAAATTCAGGGCCAAAAACTGTCAAAACAGAGCAGCTTGAACAAGCTAGTGATTTCTCAGACAATCATTGATGGAGAGAAATGGCAGGTGGTGCGGAGGTGCGTTTCTCCAATGAGCAGCTTATGTGCTCTGCTTTGCCCCGCTTTGCCCCTCACATAGTCGTTCTTTTTATGGTATTATGATGTTTTCTCTAGTTTTTCCATCCTATCTATTTTGTATTGTGTCAAGGACCATTTCCTCCAAGTGGAGGTTGGTTATGCCTTCATGAGTGGTGAGGTTGGCTATGGTGGCTGAGCTGTAAGCTCTGATGAGCAAGCAAGAGCTTGGATGCGCCAAAGTGGTGAAGGAAACAAGTGGGTTTTTAGGTGTGTTTTCTTGGCTTGGGCAAGAAAAGTGATCAAATGAAGGAGAGGTTGTGTTAAGGACTTGCTCAGGTGATCAGGTGGATAGCTTGTTCAAGCAAATAGCAGCGCAGAGGCAGCAGTAAGGAATACAGGTTACTGGGGTGAACAGAAGAGCTGCTCCAGCAAGCACTGCACCTATCAACAAACGTCTTCAAGCTGAAACTGTCCAAACACAGTTCTGTTCTGGGTGAGCATCGGCTCGTCAGAACGAGCATGAAAGCAACATTTCATGGAGGCTTGCTCGGTTATACTCGGACAAGGTAAATGGATGGTTGGTCAAGCACAGTGTTTGCTTGGACAAGCATCCTTCGTCAGAACATTGATTTTTGTGTCATGGCATGGGTGAAGGACTATGATGTCAGATTCCTCTGACTCGTTGGATCTAAAAAAGAGGCCTTCATGTTAGAAGGGTATAAGTTGTGAACGCATCATTCTAAGGGTTGTTGAACCAAGAGAGTGAGAGGTTGTCTTTGTGAGCAAACACCCCTGAGGTGTTTAAATGATGTGAGGAAATACTTAGAAATGTTTGAGTGACTTTGTATATGTTGTAATTTGTTGAAATTGCATTGAAATATACAAAACTTTTAATTGTAGAGAGGGGTGTTCTTGCATTGCATGTTTTTGTGCTTTTTTCGATTTTTGTGAGTATTGTTCTCTTTTCTTCTTTACTGTGTGGGACAAATTTCACATCATTTGGGAACCTATGGGCTATGAAAAGTGTTCTTTGAAAAGAGAGAAAGTGTGTGTATGAGATTAAGAATCTCCATTTAGGGCTTGAGAGAAACCATAAAAAAGAAACACTTGAATGAAAGAGTGATTGTAATTGTTAATCTAATTGTTTATTTATACAGTAAAAGGAGCTTTTGTTGATTGAAAAAAGATAACAATATTTCATATACATCATGTGCGTGATTTTGCTTGTTTGTGTATGATTACATATATTAGTTAAATCATCTGTTCTGATTTAATTTTCCCAAAGTTATAACATGTTATACAGGTGTACATACAACTATAAGTATTGTACGGAAGATATTCAAACATGTGTGAGCAGATTATGTCGTGGTCAGGAAAATATATGACATTCAACCCAAAGCACTATTGGTAAAAGGTCTTAAACCTGTTCGTAGCTGAATCTTCATTGACTGATACTAACAGTTTGGAGTAGGCATTTAGCATTATTAAGACGATCATTCATTTCCTCGTTGTTTGTATCAATCAATCTCAGCTCCTTAATTTCTTCCTGCCATTTCTCTATCTGTTCCTTGTGGATCCTGTAACAAATATTACAACAGATAATAAGCAGAAGGAATCAACTAACAGTCCCAGGTGTAAATTATCAAGTGAATTCATATTCAGTAGTGTACATCAGAACTCGTTCTTCAAATTCCATGTTTAGCTTGTTAAACAGTGATTTCCCAGATTCCAGCATCTCAGACACCTGAAAGAATATATCATTATTTAAATCTGCATAATTTGCATTTCAACCTACTAGTTTACATTAGAACTGCAACTATCATTTCAGCGCGGAAAATGTTATTTATCTTATATGTAGTAACCATAGATCCATAAATGATATTTCAAAGAAGCGAAGGGGATGAAATAGCATAATTCTCCAACATGATTACCAGTTGATTGAATGCCTCGACTTTCTCATGAATGCGCGAAATGCCAAGCCTCATCTCTTCTGACCCAGAGAAGTTCATCTCACTCTCTTCTTCCCCATTTTCTTCATTCGTTTCACCTCTGGCTTCGCTGATTTCATGATTCATCTGGTGAAAGTTAACTAATCAGCTGAAGCATAAATAAACGTGATGACTAATTTTTACTCTTACATCTTCCATCATGAATTTCGTTGAAAGTCGAGTGCCATGCTCTACCATGTTGATTGTTAATCTGCAGATATGAATACATGTTTATGACTGTTCCAAAGTCCCAATTTCCTAGTACACATCTGGCGTATATGTTTGTATAATCCTTAGAAACTAGCAAAAGCAAATGTATAAGGTGAATAGAAAATGGTACAAAATATTGTCACAGAAGTTATAGTAAGTTCCCGCCTGATTAAGATTTCCCAGGCAGCAGGCTCTAATTCAGCTAGGATACAGTGGCTCTCTAAGTGTGGAACGGAAGATAAAGGTAATCACTATTCACTAATGTAAACTAGAAAGATTCAAATATAATGGGCAGACCAACATCAAGTAGAGAAGCTAAAAGCAGAGAATTCATAAGTGAAATTCTTAGAGCAAAATGATAGGTTATTCTACTGTAAGAACATTTGATGATAACACATAAGCTTCATGACCTTGAAAATTATCCATAACTATTACAACTTACAACAACAATGCCAACACCTGACCCTATCAGCTACACAAAGAAAAACAAATCAAAATCATCGATAAAAGAATTATACTTTATTCCCCAAATGAATCTAATACTAAATTAGTAACTAAGAAACCCAGTTTTAATGATCATCTACATACATTCTCCTTCGCAATTCATTCCTACAGATTGTCATATGCTATTAAAAACCCTAATTTTCCATGCCACTTTTCAATTCTATTATCTAGATCTTATTTGGCCTACTTCCTCCTCTAATTTCCCAAAAGTTCCAACCTGCCACTTTTCTAGCTGCCCTATTCTAGTATTCGTGCACAACAATCAACTAGAGATTTAATTGCATTTTTGAGCCAAGAAACAGCTGATGCATGTGTCAACAAATACTAGCTTAGAAATACTTAAATACATTTTGCGCACACACAAACAAAAAATCATTTTGTATTCAAGCAATAGTTCTGAAATAATGCTCAGATAATCAAGACATTCATGGTGAAGCCCCGGCCCCCCTTGCCTTGCCGAAATTGCGATCATTTGTATTTTTAGCTTCCCCCTCCAATTAATATATGTTATACTTTTATAACTTAAAGAATACAAAATTATAACAAAAATTACTAGCTTAATGGTTGGAGTAAGACATTTGTAACCAAAGGTTAGGGGTTCAATTCCCAAGTTGAACTATTAATTTTTTAATAAACTAATAAATTTATATTATAATGTCATTACTCTTAATCTAATGTTCATGATTATACATCCATTCATTTTAATATGTGTGTGTTTATACTTTTGCTATTTTAAATCTAATAGTATCTTTTCTGAGGCGTACTAGACATATATATAGAAACACTTAGTTTTTTTTTTTCAAAAGAGAAAAGTATAAGGAAGTTTGAACCTCATTTTTTAAATATAATTTTTGAAGTTCATTTCTTCAGCATATGATTTTAAAATTTTCATAATTAACTAGTTTTTATGTAGGAAGTACTAATTGGCCCCTCTAATTCAAAATCTTGGTTTCTAACCGAGGACATTCATATTCCAGCAGGTAGTTTAGACTATACAGAATACAGTGTTTAGTGGACTCGTATTGGGGCAGTTAGTTCAACATAATGCAATAATCAGATACTTAAAAATTCACTTAAACAGTAATTAAATGTTCAGATGATTAAACAACAAGATGAGAACTAATTTGAGCTTCCAAATGGATTACAAAAACAAACACATCATCATCTCGTATAAGACAAAAACCTGCAGTTTATTCACATTCCACATCATTAAACCGCCAAATCTTCATCTCTATGTATGCAACGAGTTCTCGTCAGTCATAAACTCGTAATAATACAACTCTCTTCAATAGATTTATCACTGAATTGGTTGCATCAACTATCACACACACTGACACTATATTAATTTTGAACTTACTTAAACTTAAACGATTAGATGATATGTGCAAGAAGAAGAAGAAATCTTGAGCTCAACTCTTATTGTCTGCCTTTTGACAATTGATAGAAAAATTGCAATAATCGTAAACCTATATCGACTTAATTCTTCCATTATGAAAAACCAGTGCAGATAGATGCACTCGAACGCGTAACCCATTATGTAAACAGCAGCGATTTGACGAAATTAACTCAATTATCCTATGAAATCGACTTAACAATGACAAATGCTCTGAAATATGCGATCGCATGCTACAGTTAAACTACTTTATCAGTTAGGTTGTCTTTGGCAACTAAAACTAACTAAAAAATGAAAAATAATCATGGCATAAATCGAAAGTTTCTGAAATTTGATGTGAAAAGTAACAGAAGTTACCTCGTATTGTAGAGATTGCGAATCAACAGTTTGAGCGAAAGAATTGAAATCAATCAACGAAATTTCGAAATAAAAAATCGGTTGCTCAAATGCTGAAATGCAGAGCAGAGCGCCAAAGTAAAATGAGGAGATGGCTGAATAAATACAAGTATATATATATATATATATATATATATATATACATATATATATATATATATATATATACATATATATATATATATATATATATATATATATATATATATATATATATATATATATATATATATATATATATACATATATATATATATATATATACATATATATATATATATATACATATATATATATATATATATATATATACATACATATATATATATATACATACATATATATATATATATATACATACATATATATATATATACATACATATATATATATATACATATATATATATATATACATATATATATATATATACATATATATATATATATATATATACATATATATATATATATATATACATATATATATATATATACATATATATATATATATATATATATATACACATATATACATATATATATATATATATATACATATATATATATACATATATATATATATATATATATATATACATATATATATATATATACATATATATATATATATACATATATATATATACATATATATATATATATATATATACATATATATATATATATACATATATATATATATACATATATATATATATATACATATATATATATATATATACATATACATATACATATACATATACATATACATATACATATACATATACATATATATATATATACATATATATATATATATACATATATATATATATATATATATATATATATATATACATATATATATATATATATATACATATATATATATATATATATATATATATATATATATATATACATATATATATATATATATATATATATATATATATATATATATATATATATATATATATATTTGGGTTTTGACAACTTTGTATTTCATTAGATTGCATGATAAAGAGATTTAGGAGTATAGAAAAAGGTTAATTTGTGTAAGTAATTTAAAGTGTGTAAGTGAATATGTAGGAGTTGGAGTGTGTAAGTGAATATGTAAGAGTTTGGAGTTTAGAAGAAGGTTAGCTTATGTAACAGATGAACATTATGGGTTACTATAGAAAAGATTTTGGTTCATCAAATTTTTCTTCTAGTATGTACAAGAGAATATACTTTAAAATAATGGGTAAATCTGATCATAAAAATATGTAGTTTCATTAGAAAATTTTACTTAAACTATACTTAAAGTTAATAATAAAAATATGACTCATTTTTATGTATAAAATAAATAAATCAAAGTTATAAGGTTAAAATAATAAGTAGTAATGTTAGTTTAAGGAAGAAAGTTAAAATGTAAAGTTTTACAAAATTGTGAATGTAAAAATAAAATTTTACTTTTCGTACTATAAAATAATAAAATAATACTTTAGTGCTTATAAAAAGATTTTAAACAAAATAATATTTTAAAGTTTAATATTTGAAAGAAATTACAAAATTGAAAAAGGTTTATGAATTAAAGATGGTTTGAAATAGATAACCAAATAATTAGATATTTAAATTGAAAATTCAGAATAATTAATCGAAAGACTAAGATTATGAATTGAGTCTGTTACACTCGTACTAAAGTTGCTGATAGAGTAAGGAGTACCATTTGATTCTAACTATTAAACGGCCCATTACTCTTATATTGTAACACAAATCTTGTGTGAGATGCTCAATATATACAAAGCTAAATAGCCCTATAAATAGCCCCATAAATACACTCCTTGTTTAAGTGTTGTTTTACCGATAGATGGTGTTTTATAAGTTTAGCTCATACACTAATTATCGTGAGAAACAGTCTTTTTGATAAACACATTAGATAAATAAGTTAAATAGTCCAATTAATATAATTTAAAATAAAAGTAAAAATATAAATTTTTTGTTTTAAAGTGGTCTGTTTTAAAGATAAGTCTCTCACATAAGTAATGTAACTCATATTCTAATTACAATACGAGCCCAGTATCGTCTTTTTGTCTTGATAAGCCCGGTCCAAATTTATCTTCCCCTTCGCAGTTTGTATTCGTCAAACGACCCCTTCTCTCTCTAAAAAGGTGCCCTACAATCTACATACTTCTCTCTGTTCGGTAAGTTCTTCTCTTCCAAATCCACCATTTCCTTGTCATAATATATTTTTAATGATTAAAATTTGATTTTTCTTTACTTTCGTTCTTAACTTTGTTTTGGAATCGATCTGCATCTGATTAGGTGTTGCTCAACGTATTTCTAGATTCAACAATGGCGGCTAAGTACATCCTCGGTTCCCTCGCTGGATCTTTTGTTGTTGCTTATGTCTGTGATAAGATAATATCTGATCAGAAGATTTTCGGAGGTAAAATCTACCGAAAACCTAGAAATCTGGCAAATTTCCTTTTCTTGTTCTAATATTTATTAATTCAGGTCAAGTTTTGAATGCGCGCGATTATGTTTTATTTATGTGAAGAAAGTGCACCAAAATCTGTAATTCTTTTGTAGTTGAAATGTTCATGGATTTCGGTTTAAAGTCGAGGTTTAAAATCTGTAATTCAATTGTTTTCAATCTGTAATTCTTTTGTAGTTGAAATGTTCATGGATTAGGAGGAATAGCAACACCAAACAATAAACATTGTGTCCGAGTAAAATATCAGCAGATTTTTCTTTCGTTCTTGAAATTATTATGTTTTCAAGTTGGAAATTGGATGTTTTCGGTCGATTATCAACTATGTAGAGTAAAATTGTCATTCTGGGTACCTTTACACTAGCAACTTAACATTTAGGTACACACCTTGGAATCTGTTTCACATGCTAAATGTACAAATTAATCAAAACAAAGCAAATATTGACAACCTAACCTTTTTGCATGATTAGTGTTCAAGTTCTTTTAGCTACATTTATATTTTCTATTTTTGTTCTCGGATCATGTCCCATGAAGGTGAGTCCAATTAAAAAGATAATTGGAGTAAGTATTGATAAAAAAATCATCCTCTAAACTTCTCTGTTGTTTAATATTTTTTCAAATGTGAGAAGGAACGACACCGTCAACTGTATCAAACAAAGAGTGGTTCGAGGAAACAGACAAGAAAATGCAGGCATGGCCTCGTACTGCTGGACCTCCTGTGGTGATGAATCCTATTAGTCGTCAGAACTTCATCATCAAAACTACTGACTCATAGTCATGAAATCTTTTGTTCATTTAGATTTTCATAATTTTTGGATTAAAAAAGGAAATATTGTATCCAAGTTTGTTGATTGGAGCTCAACTCTATGCTATTTGGCCTAAAATAATGAAATTTGAAACACTATACAGAGAATTTCTACTGTCTTGTAATTTTGCTACTTTTGGAAGGCGATTTTATCTTAAAGATTAATTGTGAGTTGTTGCTGTGTGTGAATCTTGGTGCTTTGCTTGTCATTTGATTTGTTGCTCTTTTGGAATTGCATGAACTTGAGAAAAGACAAGGTGACAGTGCGTCAGGTGGCGTCAGGTGAGGTGCGGGCTGGGTGATATGATGTTTTCTTATTGTCTTTTATTTTATAAGCCTGTTGGCAATTAGCCTATTACTGATGTTTTTTGTGAATGTTCATCGTTCCATTGTGTTTTGGTTACATTGTTTGATGGGGCACTTGATTGGATTGAAATCAAAGTTTATGTTCGGGCAGTTATTAAATGATAGCTAGGATGAGGTGCGGGCCGGGTGATATGATTGTCTCTTATTGTCTTTGCTTGGCACGTAAATCCTAGGCCCTAGGGACCCTTAACACCTTAGAGTGACTCACACCTTTTAAAATTGAGCTTTTTTGTGGACTGCCTTTGATAGTTTAGATGATGTTGTATGAAGAGTTTGCTATCTTTGAATGAGCTGATCGGTGATATTCCACATGAGGTTGAATATAAAGTTCATCTTTGAATGGGTTGTGAACTGCTTGCTGCTTTCCTTGTGTACTTTTTTTTTATAGTGTTCAAACCTTATTGTTAGTGTTAGAGCTTAGCGGTTCATATCCTATCCTATTTCACATTCGATTAATTTTAAAGGTTTGGTTTAGAGATCTGAAGACTTTCTTTAAGATGTATCAATGAGTGTTATTTTACCAAACCTAAGTCCCCTGAGTCAGTAGGAATTTTAAGCATACGAATTAGAGGTACAAATTTAGAAATCGTCGGTATTGTCATAATATATCACTGTAATCATGATTGTCATAACCTTCCCTGTTGTCCTAGTCAAAACTCGTCAATGAATTCGGTACTAGTCATCTTTCCATAGGATCCCACTTGAATGAATGAGCTTTTAATCATTAATATCCATGATGCTGATACTTATCTTCATGTTTGTCCTTGATTGCTTTTATTTGTGTTGTTTAATGTCCTGTTGGGGTGACCGGTTCACTATTTTTAGATTATGTTTTTTGTGGTAGCTTGATAAGAAGTTTTAAGTATTTATATGAAAAAAAGAAGTGTAAGGAAGTGATTGTACTTGATGGTGAAGAATTGAGATCATGGAGGCGGGTGTTTGTTACCGGAAGGTTGACAAGTTATTTGTCGAATACAACTATCCAAGTTTTTTGTTTTTCATTTTTTGTTCTTATGAAATGACTATGGGTAATTCATTTGTAAAGTGGTTTTGTATTGTATCAAGGAAGATGTGCTCCTATATTCTTTTTTGTAGTTATATTGGAACGTTGTTTTCTTTTGTTTACATGTGTCATGCTTAGTTGTTTGAAGCTTATTGTGGTTATATTTGGAGAGGTTGGGTAACCTAGTTATGTGTGTTCTTAAGTGCTGATATAAATAGTCAATTCTTGTGTTTCTGTAGGACTAAATTATTTAATGATGTTTCAAATGAGGTTGAATGAAAAGGGTCATATCATTGAAGGAGGTAAGTTTTAGTGTGATGAGGCCATATAATCCTAAAAGATTGGGGATTTGCTACAAGTATTAGAGGTTAAAAGTGTTCCTTTTTTTGCATTTGATCAATTTTAAGGTTTGGTATGAATGTAAAAAGGTTCACTAAGGAGCTTATTCGCACAAGATTAGAAGTTCTAAGTATAAGTGGAACTTACTAGCTAGAATTTCAAGAGTCATTGGAGTGTCATTTTTGATTACTGAAATCATTGTTTTTAGATTCTTCCATGTTGGCGTAGTTGAAACTTATCAATGAATTCAGTGTTAGTCATATCTCTCTGTGGGATTTAACGTTGGGGACGGAGCTCAGAGTGGCCATGACTTTGGTTATTTTGACGTATTTCTTTTTATGCTTCTATATGTGCGTTGTTTTATGTATTGTGTGCTAGTGTTCCATTTCTTTTGGTTTCTGTAATTTTAAGGTAGTTTGGATAAAAGTTTCTAGTATTTGCGGAGTAAGAAATGTAGTGTGGGGAAGTGATGGTAGACAAGAATTGAGGAAAATATGGAGATGAAGATTTTGTTTACTCGATTTGAAGGCAGGCAAGTTATTCAACAAAGCTTTGCACTCGAGTTAGTAGTTGTATATTCAATGCTAGAATCGTTGATGGGTGCAATGAGGGATCAGTGTTATAACCTTTTAGATGAAGAGCAATACTAATTTTTTTGTGTGCAAGAGGATCATTTTTTGGAGATTCTACATACTACGTGAATGTATATTTATGTGGCTTAAAATGTATTTTCTTTGTAGGTTGCTGGGTTGAAAATAAAAGGTGAGGAAATTATTGGTTTTTTTGTTCTCTTGGACATTTTCTTGCACTTGATAAAAGCGATGGTGCATCATGTAAGGTATGGTGTGATATGGTGTCTTTTTGTTTGCCATTTAGTGTATGTGGCTGTTGCTGATGTTTTTATGTGGATTTCAACTTTGCATTGCAGTTTGTTTTCATGGTTTGATACGATGTTTGCTTGTAATTAAACCTAAGCTTTTGTTGTAACTGTATGAAAGCTATAATGACTCGATTGAAATCTTATTTGGATTGTATGCTAGGTGTGACTTGTGATATGAAACGGTATAATGTCTTCTATTTTCATTCATTTGAATGACTTGTGCTTAGTATTTCATGCATAGTGGTTCATTCTTTGAAGAGTGCTTGTATATGTATTTTTGCATTCATGTTGGAAAATGGAATGAATTGCTCTTTTTTCCTTGTAGTGATCATGCTGAGCTGTGTTATTGAGTCTTGACATCATAAACGATTCTGGTGTTGATAGGTTGTGGAAAAAGAGTCCAGTCATTTGTGTTCTTGAGTATTGACATCATAAACAATTAAAGTAAACTTTAAACTGCTTGGATATTTTGGAGGAGGTTGATTGAGGCATTGAAGAATGAGAAGTGCAAATTGCTTGTGGCTTTTAACTTGTAATATTTCTCAGCTTATGCACATGTTTTTCTAGATGCGCACAAGTGAGCCCAAAGTGCGCTGGAAATAAGGCTGCACACGGTCTGGTCTGGTTTAGTTTGATAGAAAAATCAGACCAGACTAGAAATGCCGGTTTGGAAAATTTTCAAACCAAATCAGACTAGTCAACACACTAGATCGGACTGGGCCGGACCGTTTTACAACGGTCTGGTTTGGTCTACGATTTTTTTCTTTTTGATGCATTTTTTTAATTTAGAAGATTCTACACTTGATTCTGTTGTGAAAATTAGCACTTGAGATGTGGAAGGTGGAATCAAATTCGTTGGCGACTTGGCTCACTTTGAAGTGTTGATACTTTTCGTGGATGAAAAAAGAAAGTAAGAAACTACAAATGAGAAAGAATGAAGCAAATTAGCATTTAGCAATCAGAATTCAGACCCCAGACTTTTCTAGAATTATCTAGAAAGAATTTTCGAGAATATTGTACTTGACTCACTTTGAAGATTGGAGATGCTTGAGTCTTGGATGTTGAATGCGCCGTGTCCCGTGTTCAACCCTACAGCACAAGCAAAGCAACAAAGAAAGCTTAATTACGGTTTTCATCTTTTATACCTAATTTAAAGATGGGCCGCCAGAATGGAATTCATAGTTGGGCCTTGGTTGCCTAATTGAAATCACTCATATATATTGCGGTCCAGGTCTACGGTTTACGATTTTACCATACCAAAGTTTGTTACGATTTTCCGGTTTCGGATTGGTCTGAAAATTTTAAAACCGAGACCGGATCGAAAACCGTAATAAAAAAAAAAAACCGGACCAGACCATTTAGACTAAACCAAATACTTAAATTACGATTTGGTCTGGTTTGGTTTACGGTTTAGACCAAATAAAGTTTAGCCTTAGCTGGAAAGACTTGTGTTGGTCTGTGGGACCACTCTACAGTCTTCATGAGTTGTCACCAGCGGTCCGAGGGGTTGAGGTGTTACAAATGGTATCAAAGTAATCCTGCGACCGTGGTTGATTGTACGTTCAGTGCACCTAGCGTGGGAAAAGATCTTGAAACTACGGTCCAACGAAGACGTTTTGTTCCTAATTGGGGGTGAGTGTGATACCCCAAATGTGCTTTAAAAAAAGATTGGTACACTACTCATATCAACAAGGTATATCTTCTTTTCATGGGAGTCCATTTGCTAAGAACTCCAGAATTAAGCGTGCTTGGTGGGATTCTTAGGACGGGTGACCTCCTGAGAAGTTTTCCTAGGTGCGTCCGAGTGAGGTCAAAGTGTGCTGGAAAGACTTGTGTTGGTCTGTGGGGTCAGTGTACAGTCTCTATGAGTAGTCACCGGCGATTCGAGGCGTTGGGGTGTTACATTCACAGTTGCTGGAAATTTTAAAATGATGTAGTGTTGAGAATCATGGGTTAAATATTGGTTTAAGTTTTTCTTTTGAATTTGATTTTTATTTCTTACAGAAAGAATTATTTTTTTTTCCTTGAATATAGAGATTCCATCTAAAATCTTTACCGGTGAGTACATATCCTAGTATCGACTCTTATTTTGATCTATTTTTTGTCATTTGCTTTCTATTTTCTATTGTCTCTTTAATTTTGTTATATTTCTATCAAAATTTCTATACAAACTTGTTCTTCCATTACATCATATCCAAGTATTTTATCCATGGATAGAATTTTTTTTGTCCCAACATTAAAGAAGACTGAATATTGATAAACCAAATAACAAGTAAAGACATGGATTATGAATTTTCACTGATTCTTAATTGACGTAGTCTTAACTGTGAGATGACTTTAATTGAGGCAATTCAAACCTTTTTTAATAAAAAATAGTTATATTAATTTTTTTTTTAAAAAAGAAAACCACTTCTAGGAGTTTAATTTTCATTTTTCGAATTTTTTTATTAATAGATCGTTTTATGAATCTATCTCATAGTGACATGGTCACATAGAAGACCGACCGATGAATTTTTGTTGATATGAGATGCAAGAATTGATGTTCTACTCTTTAAATAATCCGATTAAAACTCAAAATGTCACGAGTTCACTTTAAAATCAACGGCACAAATTTTGGTAGGCCCTACTATAAGTAAGCGGCCAACGCGTATTTCATTTTTGTAAGTAAAGGAATGAGCCATGACCTAGTATAAAAGTTGACCACCCTTCTTCTAAGCATAACAAGTTCTTTCATGCTCTCATCATCTCCCTTCTTTTTCCTAGTAAAACCCATTGTTTTCTTTCTTATACAAAGCTCTAAGTTGGGAGAAACTTTTGTAACAAAAAAATTCATGTGTTGCTTTAGGTTTTTCTAGAATCTTTGTGTGCTCATCACACATGTGATATTCTATATGCTTCTTTGGAGCTTTGGCTGTTCTTGGAAGTATGTGATTTGCTGATTTTTTTTATGTATCTTTGGATGGCACAAAGCTATAATGTATTTTATTTTTTTATTTTCAGTGATGAGGTATAAGTTGCAAAATGCATGATTTGATGCTACACTTTTATTTTATAATAGTCTAAATGCATGATGTAGTGCAAAATCTCATCACATATAATACTTTATTTAATGTGAGATATTCTCAAGATTAACTGTTCAAATGCATGATTTGATTCATGAGATGCGTGGTTAAAGTATCTCATATAATTACATTATCTTATATTTTGTAATTAGATTTATAATGTATGATCTAGTGCAAAATACAACAATTTTTTTTGTGTGTATTTGTATAATCAATCAAATTTCAATTGTAATGTTTCAAATTCAATTTTATTTTTATATGCTGTATTTTTTAGAACTGATGAACTTTTTATATTGGGATAATTTTGTGGAAATTATAAAAACTATAAAATTGTAAATTATCATTTTATTGTTTTAAGTAATTATTTTAATATTATGAATGTTCACTTAGACAATAAAAGTAAATTGGCCCAATCTAATATAAATTATATCACCGTGAATATATATTATATGAGAATTGGTCATCATAATTTTTTGTGCTAGACGATCTTTTTTAGAAACAATCTTTGATTAAGTTTACCCGTAAGTAAACATTGAATGGACTGGGCCTAAAAAATATTTCTTGGAGAAACGGTCTCTCAGAAAACTCGCTGAAATTTTAAATACAAATATAAAAGGAAGGGAGTATAAAATATTGATTTAATAAAGCAAAATAACTTATCTTTTACTTTGCATTCAAGTGGGCCATTTGAGGTCCAATATCTAGACACAAATGTGAGAGTCGAGGTTTTCAAGAGAGGTATTAGATATATGGGTTAAATAGTCCAATTAATACAGATTAAAAAGAAAATAAATTATAACCTTTTAATTTTAAGGTCGTCTCTTTGTCTCTCACAAGAGTAGCTATATATAAATAACCTTTTAGGCCACACAAGGCACGAGAACAGCTGAAACATATCAGTGATAGGCCGATAGCACTATAGACTATAGTGTGAGGAGCACTCCGACATGGTTTCACGTGCATCAGCATAGTACTCCACACTTTGAGATTCACAATTTAAATAAAGATAAATTATTAGAGAAAACGGTCTAATTATAAAACGTATTTTATATGAAAAAATTATTATGAGTGATTCAATTTTTGGCTGTTCGCTGTTAATATTACATTATTTTATAATAATTTAATAATTGTACTTAGTTCGTTATGAATAATTCAATTTTTGTTTTAGTTTGCAACATACCATATTATTACTAATACGGTATATTGTCAGCAAATGTATGACGAAAGTTAGATTAGAAAATAATCAAAAGTTGAGATTATTGATATCGATGGGTAAAAGTTTAGATTATTAATGTCAACTTTTCCTTTTATATATAGGTTATCAATTTTGACTAATTTTTATAAGATGTTTTTGGTTTAATTAATCTACTCAACTTTTTCACCATTTGCAATACATCATCATTAGGAGTACATTTAAAAATTTTTCATCCTCATATCATAATCTTTGTATCACGTTTATGAAAACTATGACTAGAATCTAGAGAGTAATTGATGACGACAAACCATACACATAAAGGATAAATGCAACTAAAGAGTCCCGCAATTTGAGAAAGACTTGCAAAGGAATTGCAAAGCAAAAAAAAAAAAAAAAAAAAACGACAAGCAAAGTAAAAAACTAACAACATGATCAAAGAATTATAAAGCAATCAAAAAGCTAGATTCTAATCTGTTTGAGCCTTGTCGGACGACACGATAAGGCATGTGCATTGGCTTAGATAGTTGCTTGAACAAGCTTGATAAAAGTGGCTCGGGCAAGCTATTCACATGCTTAGACAAATAATATGGTGCTCAGACGAGCGATCGAGCACAATGCATCTGTGTTTTCATGCTTTGCGCCAAATATGCATACAAACTTCGTTCCATTTACTTCTTGAGACAATATGAAAGACCTTAAAGGCCAAATGAAATCAAGAGGAAGAGTCTAAAAACTTCAATATAGTTTGGATGACCATGAGTGAGCAAAACCAAATTTTGAGGAAACACCATTGAAGATGTAGGTGTTTGAGTGAAAACACTTGGTGAGTGTTTGCGAGAGTTTGTATCTAATTGTAATTTACTAAAATTGCATACAAGAATCAAACACTAATGAACTTCTTTTCAATAAAGCATTCAAGAGTAGTGTTGTGGGGTGTTCAATTGTGAGAAATTTCTTTTTCTTCTTTATTCATTAAGCTTCACTTATTTCACAACACACTTTCATTCAACTTCTCCACTTAATTAAATTCGATTGGTAAACTACCTACTATAAATAGACAAATAAAATATATTTTGTTATTTATAAATTGGATTTCACTACTTTTTCATCCGGTGGGTAGATATAGCTAAGTTTCCTTACTAATAAACAATCAAATTCATATAATACCACTTATTATAATTACATTTAACACTTGAATCAAACCATTTCAACAACAAAAATCAAACATTAATGAACTTCTTTTCAATCAAACATTCAAAAGTGTTCTTGTGGGGTGTTCTTGTGAGCAATTTCTTCTTCTTTGGTCAATAAGCTCTAACTTATATCACAACACATTTCCATTCTACTTCTCCACTTGATTAAGCTTTATTTGAGAAAATACTTACTTAATTCTGTGGATAAATTACTTACTACTAACAGACAAATAAAACATTTATTGATGAATTAGATGCCACTACTTCTTGAAATCTATTAATAATGGATAGTTTACCCGGCGGGTAGATGTAGCTAATTAAGCTCCCTTATCGGTACACAATCAAATTCATATAATACCACTTAATATAATTACATTTATCACTTGATTTAAAATTTTTTCAAAAAAAATAAAAAAAACACATGAATCAAACACTAATGAACTTCTTTTCAATCAAGCATTCAACAGTTTCCTTGAGGCTAACTTTCAGGGGAATGTATTTGATGCCTAAACCTTCAGTTTTCTCTTTTGAAACCTTGAATATTGGATCAAAAGGCTTGTCATCAGAAGGCCTACAATTTAATTCATGAATTTTATTATAGTTGATTTAAAGAATACTAATCAAATTAAGATTAATTAATCAAAGAACAATATATATATATAACTTACTTAGAAGGAAGTTTGAGATTAGGGTAAAGCTCTCTTAACAGTTTAACAGCTTCTGAAACATGATTTACACTTTCATTCAGAAGATACCTTCCATTAGCAGATGGAGTTTCAAATGCTAGAATATGTGCTTCAGCTACATCTTTCACATGAACCCACCCGAATGTTTCGTTTCGATAGGTTTCCGATCCTGGATTAAATCAAAAGAGAGTTATATATACTTTTCGGGAACTGACTCGGCTTCATTCTAACGGTGTTCTTTCTGAGTGAATCATCATCATCATACCCAGTGCATCTCGTCCATACAAAACTATGATCAGTGGTCTTGAAGGGCGAATCTTAGATGCTAACATAGGGTGAGCAGATGAACATTTAACTTCTGCATGTGCGTTGAATCGAATTTGCTACTACTTATCAGTGTTATATGGAGTACTATATACAATTCAATATTGATAGAGTTTTTAATTGAATGACCCGGACCATGGCTAGGCAGGCCCGAGCTTTCATTGTCCTACTTATACGCCTCTAAAATTGAAACATAATGTCCTTTGTCTTATTTACCCACCAACTATCAACCAAGGGCGTGTTCGGCATAGCAATTTAAGTAGTTATTAGTGATTTAATGATGCTAAAACGCTATTTTTACATAAATGTCACTATTTTATTGGAGCAGGTTGGTTTAAAATTTCTCTATATTTTTTTCAATAAATTATGCTCCAACAACTATTATAACTGCTAATTTTACTAAACACTTTGAATTTAGACATCTAAATATCTTATAACTACAATTGTACAATTATATTAACCATTGCTGCAATTATTAGATAGCTAACAATTACTCAGAGGCCTCAAAACTATTAAGGCGCCAAAACTAAAATTAACAAAATCAGTGGTTCAAATTTAGTAGTTGTGTACAATAAGCAAAGCCTACTTACCAGTGATCAAGCTAAGAACAGCAATAGAACTAGCATTAAGTGTAGGTTGCAATAAAGGACCTATCACAATTGACGGGTTGATGGACACCATATCTATGCCATTTTCTTTGCTGTATTTCCAGGCAGTTTCTTCAGCTAATGTCTTTGACAGCAAATACCATTTCTGCATATCATACCCAATTTTTCATTTTATTATTTCCCCCTAATTTCTATTACTTGGACGCAATGAAGTGGCTCCTACTCGACAAAAATTGTCAAGGAACCAACTCAATCAAAAGTTTAAACTGATGGTTGAGACCTCAAGTTATATTATATAGTCTAATTAATAAGCCCCCTCATACTAGAGTCCTTTGAGTTAGATTTGTGGATGCAACACATGCCCTTTTTATATCTGACACTAAATATTCCACTTTAAATAAGGGTTGATTGATTGAGATTCAAACTCGTAACCTTTTATCACGCTAGCCTCTGATACCATGTCAAGGAACAAACTGAACTAAAAGCTTAAACTGATGGTTTAGGCTCCAAGGTATGTTATACACTCTTAACAAAAGTTAGACGATCGGATGTACGCTATCTTAATTACCCTTGTTAACGATAACAAAGAGGTTATTTCCGATTATGAAGAATAACAAAATAATAAAATTTAAATTTATGGTAATAAGTATACAAACCATGTGATGTTTCTCACAAACTTGTGGGACAGAGAACCAAGTTTCATCAACCACAGTTTCTGGTGTAAGAGGTGTACCAGTGAGCAGAACAGCACCCATTGAAGATGTAAAAACTACGCGTTTTATGCTTGGAAATTTAGCACAGGATGATAGCACATTCAGTGTTCCTTTTATTGCTGGATCCAATATTTCAGCCTGGAAATTAAACAAAAAGAAGTGCATTGAATAAGATGATTTACTCGTGTTTATTCTTGATGAAGCAAAATATGTATAATTTTTTAGTTCCGGATTATATTGACTTATTACTATAATGAAGTATTGTATAATCAATAATAATGCTTGTTAAATCATGTGCACATTGCACATCTTATTATAGGAAGTTGTAAAACCGTTTACTATCAAGAGTTAATCGGAAATAACAGCTTTGTTTCACCCGTTTCCAGCTCTTATTAAATTTTTTTATAGCCCGTTTCATTTTAGTTATAGTAGAGTCTGTATTCGTCCTAGCCCACTTCCGACGCAACCCTTATAAAATTCTTTTAAAACTGGGCCAGATAAGGGCTCAAAATGAGGCCCGGCCCATTGAACACCCTTAGCGTCAACATACGCAGTCATAAAGGGTGACAGAGATGGTGACAATTTTGCGACAAACTGCTTAGCGATGAAGCGTTTAGCGACGGTCCGAATTCCGTCACAGGACTGTCAACTGTCAAGTCGTATAGCGACTTCCAATTCCAAGGTTTAGGAGACACTTAATGGCATTGGAGTAACAAAAAAAGGGTTTGAGATGATTTACCTGCGGATTTGCGACATCGAATTTAACAGGAGAGGCAGTATGAAAAACACCAAGGCATCCATGAATAGCAGCATCAAAGGAGTCTTGTTCTAAAAGATTAGCTTCAAATAAGTGGAGCCTCTCCTTTGCTCCATCTAGGTTTAGCAAGTGGTCTACTCTCTTTGGATCATCTGTACAATATGCAACATATATACCCTTAAATTAATTTGTCTAGTATGAGACCGTTTCACTATGAGACGGAAACAAACCCATATAGTTAATCTACTTTAATTAATCATTTTAGCTTGTAAATGATCACTTTAAGGTTAAGTGATCATTTTGAGACTATAAAAAGTGACAACTTTAAAATTTTAAGTGATTACTTTGTGGTTATAAGAGATTATTTAAGATAATAAATACATAATGGATCAGCCCAATAGATAGTATCATCATGAAACCGTCTCATTTGAGAACATGTGTTCAACAAATTATTTGAAATGCATGTTTATCAACTCCCCAACCTTACTTTTCAATAAACATTGCATTCTATTATGAACACAATCGATTTCTAAATCAAATTTATAGTTCTTTGGTTCCATATAATAATCACAAATTCTTATGAGACCGTTTTATTGTGTGACACGTATCATATATGGGTTAAAACTTTAACTAATGAAAATTATTAGCATATATATATATATATATATATATATATATATATCCCAAGTGTAGCTCTATAATTCTTGAATATAGTAAACGTGCTATATATGGCAATTTAATTTTATGTAAAGTTGTAGACAATGTTTGCTATGACTGATCCACATAAAATAATCTCTTTATTTCTAAAAGATAAAATTGCGTACAATTCAATCATGTTAAACTCGTAATGAAATTGAATGTACATGCTAGAAGTGGTCATTTAAGTTTTCAATCTATAACTAGCCATATTAGTCTAGTTATAAAAGCTACGTTTTGGACATTGGAGTAATGTTCCAGCTAAAATGTAGCATGTAAAAGAGTTAAAAGAAGTTGGCAATAAATTAAAGTTAAATCATGCTTGTATTCAACAACCAAAAGCAATGAAAGTACGAAGCAAAGTTAACCTTGACAACCATATATTATAATATAAGACCATACTAACATACTAACTCTGCATGTTACATCCTTTTCCACCAATTTATGAACTTTCTCTTATAAGAAATGTGAGCCTCTTATTTAGTCCAGAGTCGTGTTCATTCGAGTATTCAGATGAACTTTTAAATATAATATCTCGGATTCTGTTAATATAATTTCGAATCTTAAGTATGTAAATATATTGACAATTTAATTTTGATTTATTTCAAATAAATATCTAAAAATATCAACTTATAAATAATCATTTTTAACATAAATTAATATATAATACTCATTTTAAAATAATCGTCAATAATATTTAAATTTAGTAAATATATGTGTTTTCTAAATAACCTTCAATAATATATTTCTAGACACTCATTATTGATTATACTCCTATAGAATTCACATTAACAAGTATAGTTTTTCACTTGGTGGAAAAAAAGTAATTTGTTAAGAGTACTTGACGGAAATACGTATATGAGAATTATAGAGAAACTGTTTGGTGAATCATAAATGGTAAAAACCAAAAGAAATTTATAGAAAATATTACAAATTTCATAAATTTTCTAAACGATACCTAATTATGACTTCATGAATTCCTTACTGAGACTCTCTTATTACACGAGAAAATTTTAATTGAAACAGCCCAAACTATTTTAATAAAAAATACTTTCTATGTAAGTGTGAATTTAGATTTTTATTTTTTTAATATTCTTTTATTAATAGGCAGCTCGTATGGGCTCGTCTCACAGTGAGATAGTTTCATCTCATACAACATTTGTTGTTGCGCAGCTAGTCTCTTGAGAGACGTCTCTTAGGTCTAATCCATTAAAATTTAATGACTACTTAAATTTTTCTTAATGCCTACTTATCACATCCTTAATACCTACTCACAATATTTTGAATGTGTATTTACATCAATTTAATATTTACTTACAATATTTCAAAAAATGTATATCGAACCAGCCCAATTAAGAATCTTTTGTCACATACATAATGTAAAGTAGTGGGATATCTAAAAATAAAAAAGATAATATAATGAGTAAAAGTAATAGAGTTATATTTAAAAAAAAATGAGTGAAATTGATTAGGACATATATAAAAAATAGAAAATAAAGATGAACATAACTATAAATCGAAAAACTAGAAGAAGAGACATAAAGAAGAGTATTACTTAGGCTTCGAACAGTGGCATTGACAGTGTAACCTCGATCAAGCAAGAGCTTAACAATCCAAGAAGCAATATAACCAGAAGCACCTGTTACACACACTTTTTTGCCTTCTTCTTTAGAAGATTCCATGAATGTACTTTCCCCCCCTTTAATTGATGCCAATAAGCTAAGTGGTGGTATTTTTATAGGGAAGAACTTACAACTTCATTTACTAAATTAAACTACAATGCTGATGCACCCCTGACCCCACCACTCTAATAACTACAGTTTTTAACTACAACTTTACAAGCATTCAATTCTCACACCATTCAATTGCATGCATTGTGTTTTACAATTGACAACTGTTTGGAAAGTGAACCCTTTTTCTTTTTTTTTACTCTTCTTTTTCCTTCTTCATGCATCATGTAGCTTGGAAATTTATTTCTTATTAGTATTAATTAATTTTAATTATGGATGTAGTTGATAATTAAACTCATAGTTTTTCGTATTAAGTGATTAATTAATTTGACTAATTGATTTATGAGCTGATTTTACTATACATGCTCTTACAAGTAGTTTGTTTAAAAATAATTTATCATAATAATAAGTTGTTTCTACCAGTTAATTTACCAAATAATAGTATTAGTGGATTTAAGGGCTAAACCATATATCGACTTGTACCAAAATAAGTTATTATGTCAAACACCCCAACCCCATCTTTTTTTCTTTATTGTTTTTAGGGAAAAAGCAAAAACTCACCGTAAGTTTTGAATTCTGGTTTATTTTTCATATCTTTACAAGTTTAAGACCTAAATATCAATTGCATAAACTTATAAAGCTAAAGAAATATGAATGAAATACATAAAAGAACGTTCGAGGCCTCTTAATTTTAAGGGCCATATGTCTTGAACCATGCGAGCGTAATTAGTTTCATTGAGAATGAAATATAATAATATTCCCTTAGCATTGTGTATTTCTTAATTTAAAATTTATGAGATAAATTGTGGATTTTATTTGGTATTATAAGAATTGAATTGGAAACAAATTTTTTAATTTATGTAAAATTGTAGATTATATATTGATTTTATCAAACTTTGCATTAATGGAAGTTTAGTTGAAAGTCGTGTAATGATATTGCGATTTTGTGAAACGGTGCTCAAGACAAATAAGTAATGAAAAATAACCTAAAATAATCCAACATATTTGTGATTATTCTATAATAGTCCCACCTATTAATTAATTATGAATAATTTCAACTTTGAGAGGTATTTTCCTAGAGTAAATCTGGTGATCGGATGACTTGCTATAGCAAGTTTTATTTTTTTTAAAAAAAAGATAAATTAAAATAAATGTCAAAAAAATGTTCAAAAAACTTTATGATTTTTTTTATTATTTAGAATTTTTTATGTAAACATTTAAAATTTTTAATTCTCTAATTTTAAAATAATTTTTAGTTTACTTTTTTGGTGAATTACCTATTATAACAAGTCATGGGGTTACCCAAGTTTACTTTATGCAAATACCCCTTAAAATTGAGATTATTCATAGTTAATCAATAGATGAGATTATTGTAAGAAAATCACGAATAGATTGAATTATTCTAGATAATTTTTCCATAAATAAATAAAGAGAAAAAGACGTAAAGGACCATATTTTTCCATAAAAATATGAAAATTTTGTCTTCACTTACATTTAAAAAAATTAAATCTTAATTAATGAACTAAATTAAATTAATAAAAAGCTAATATAAATTAATATTTAAGGTCTTTTATCTTTGAGAGTTTTTAATGGGACACTTTGATAAGAAATTAAAAATATTGTAGGAAAAAAAAACCTATTCAACAATTGAATTATATAAACGAAAGTTTATTTAACTAAGTTTATAAATTGAAAGGGGTTATTTTGTTAAGTATTTTAATGGTTTATTATCATTAATTAGACATTTTAACCAATTCTTAAAAAAGGAAATTTCCTACCTAATTCTAGAGGACCACTTAGGTTGTTAGCTTTCATTTAGTAAAAATAAATCACCAAATATAAAAATACGAAAATTATAATTCACGTGCCTCCCCATACTTAACACCTCCCTTCTTCTCTAGCTACCAATCCACGTGTCTCCTTGTACTTTTTTTTTTTCTCTTGTAACAACTTGAGCATCCGTTAATTATGAAGCTACCATACTTTTTAAGGTGTTAAGGCTTCACAATAAACAATTTAAGTTGTTATTGTTATGCTTTTAACTATCAATTTAAATTTTTAATTAAATTAATGGTTGAAGTCTTCCTATATATTGCATATATTTATATTTTATTAAAAAGGTTAAATATAAATTGTAGATAATTAATAGACATATCAAATGGTTAATTCAGTCAATTATCATTTAGGTCTTGATTCATTGGTGCTAGATTATTCATGAGTGGCTTTAATTCACCAAATATTAAGACTTAATTAGGTTAAGTAAAACAAATATAATAAAAGTAATTGTAGTAGATACTCAAAGTGAAAAAATATCAATTTAATCGATAAATGAATTACTATAAGTTTCTATGAAACAAAATCTTGCCCAGATAGTCTACATGGAAAATTATGTTTTGAAAATTTATAAAGTTTTGGAAAAACTATTTCACAATTTCTCAAATAAAATAATTTCATGATGAGATTAATTTTTTTAGGCTGACTCAGTGTACCTTTATTGCATTAAAGTGGTCACTTATAACATTAATTACTTACAATTTTAAAATGACTATTATAACCTTATGTGATCATTTACAGTTTTAAAGTGATCACTTTAAGATTGAAAGTAATCATCTTTAAGTGATCACTTATAATCCTTAAGCTAAGTGACCAATTATAATTTTAATGTGATAACTTATAATAACTTTAAAATGATCATTTACAATCTTAAAATGACCAATTAGAAAATAAACTAATTATATGGACTTGTCCCCTAATAAGCACTTGCTGAAACTATATTTAGACGTGTTATGGCCTAGATTAGCAAAAATAAAAAAACCCTAAAACCTTGATCATTTTCCAAAAAGCCTAATAAAGACAAGTCAAGTCTTCCATGACAGTAAATGATCATTGTTTGGATTTTTTTATTAGACTTAAACCTCATAGGGTATTTTTAATATCGTCCAAGCAAGTTTTTGTTCAAAACTCAAACTTCAAACAATTCATTGCTCAAACACATTTTTTTCTATTAACTTTAGTGTCAGTATACTTTCTCAAATAAATGATAATTTTAAATTTTTTATAAAAAATATTTTAAGAAAATTATTTAATTTTTCCATTTAATTGAATGATTCCTTATCAAAAGTAAGTGACAGGGAATATATATAGTTCAACTACAATTTCCTACATTTAGTATTTTTGTGATCACCATATTAATTTTCCCGAAAATTAAATCAATTTTTTGAAACAATTATGGTGATATAGACAATGAGTTTGACAATTTTGTGTAAAGTGTGGATTTCCTTGTAGTATTGTCGTGTAACTTCGACATGCATAATTTTTCTCGTGGTATTTTGTGACACTAAGTCCAAGTTATTAGGGTGTTGATTGTACATAATCAATTTTTTGTAAAGTATTCTTTTATTGCTGGTAAATCATAGACTCACCAAATTAATTAAATATTATAATACCGCACCTTTAGTTTTGAAATTTTTGATCCCCCATTACAACCTCAATGTTTGAGGGCCTAATTATAGAAGAGCCTTATTCCATGAAATGAAGAAATGCAAAAACTGCTTCACGAATAGTGAAGCCGATACTACATAAGTCACGTTGGATGCGTTATAATCTACGCTTTTTCTGTTTTTTTTAGTTTGCTCCATTTACACCATATGAGTCAAAAGATGCTGACTTGAGTAATAATTGAATTATTGTGGTAGTAAGTTTGAATTGTAATTTGGATCATGGAAAAATTGTTAATACAATAATGTGCAAAATAATTAATAATGGTGAAAATTTCACTTTTTAGTAAATTATTAAAATATTACAACAGATCACCTATTAATACAAAATATTGTTCCGAGTAAGACAGAGTTTTTGTTTTTTTTTTCATTTTCCATTTTGCTTTTGGTAAGTTTTTGAAATCTTTTATTTCTTTAGCTTAGATTAAGTAATGAGTTGATTTTTTAAAAAAAAGGCAAAGAGAATAAAACAGAATAAAAATTGTCAAAATCTCATGTAATATAATATTATACATGGACACAATTACAATATAACTAGAATTAAAAAACTAAATATATTTTCTTTCAAATCACCTGTCATAATAATTTTCATATAATTTATTATTTTCAACAAAAAAATTAAACATTGATGCACATAATAAGATAACGATGTATAAACAAAACCCACTAGAGACCATTCCTTTATTGCAACAAATCATTTCCTTCACCCTTTGATAAGAAAATAATTGATAAAGCATATCAAAAAGTAACCATACCCTTCTCCTTTAAGCACTCAACAGTCTCTTTAAGAGCAACTTTTAAGGGAATGTATTCATCAATCCCTAATGTTTTGGCTTTCTCCTGAGAAATCTTGTAAGCTGCCTCAGGTGGCCCATCATCGTCACACCTACACCAAAACAATGAATGTATGATTTCTTATCACACTAACAAAATATTTAAAAATATCGACAATAATATTGTACTACTCCAATACTATTAAATGACTTTCACTGAAGGTGGAGTTTTAAAAGTTGGATATAAACTTTTTTACCCTTGTTAACAATATAACTAAGAATAATTTGGGAATTACGAACTTTTGCGAATTACAACCTTAATGTTTATTTCTTGCGAATTACAGCCATCAAAATATCAAAGTTTAAAAGTTCAGGCCAAAACATAGAATTCCGACCATTTTGGTGGTTGAAATTTTAGGTTAAGTGGTCGGAGTTATATTTTTTGGCATGAACCTGTAATGTTGATACTTTGATGGCTGTAATTCAAAAAAAATAAGCATTAAGACTGTAATTTGCAAAAGTGCTAAACTATAAGCTTGTAGTTCGCAAATTATTTTATAACTAACAAATATTATTTTCGATTAACCCTTGGTAGCAAACGTCATATGCAACTTTATATAAATAAGAAGTACATATGATTTAATAAATTATTTTACTTTAGTCTATTATAATTCAAACTAAATAACTATAAATCTTTGACTACATCGAAGTAATAGACATAACAGTTAAAAAGAATGATGGAGCCAAATATATACTTCTTACTTGTTAGGAAGTTTGAGACTTGGGTAAAGTTGATGCAAAATCTTGACAAGTTCTGAAATGTGTGCTACGGTCTCGCACAATATGTACCTCCCATTAGCAGAAGGAATCTCGAAAGCACGAATATGTGCTTCAGCAACATCTCTAACATGAATCCACCCCAAAGTAAAATTTGAATACGTTTCAGACCCTAAAATTAACCAAAAATATTTTAGCAGTTTATCATATTGGAATCTTTATATTCAATCGATTTTTCTAACCTATGCACGATGCTTAGGTTTAGACAATAAATTTGATAATTATTTTTAATTTGATAAAATATATTGTATAAAATAGGTAAATGTAATAATAGTTTATAGAATATTCTTAATAAAGTTTCAAATAATTACCAATTTTATTGTCTAAACCTCTACACTAGATTTATAGGTAAGAAAAACCGATATTAAATAGCTAGTTATGATATTAAACATACCATTAATCAAGTTAAAAACAAAGAAAATAGTTGTCAGATTTGTTGTTGGCTGCAACATTGGACCAATAACAGCAGGTAGGCATAGTGAAATCATGTCAATGCCATTTTCTTTAGCAAACTTCCAAGCAGCAATCTCAGCTAAGGTCTTTGAAAGCAGGTAACACTCCTGTAAAGCAATTTGGTAATCAATATTCATATGGACAACAACCATACCATCTTACCTAGTACATTCCGCTTATAAAGCCAAGATCCAAGGTCCTAAGAAAGGACATGAGGAATGTAGTAGATGACATACAAACCGCTTACAAACCATATCCGTACCCTCATATGGAAAACAACATATATATTTATGGGAAGTTTCAAGTGATGATTTTGAATTTTTGGCTTTTCCACAAATGTTTTTTTAAATTCATGCGGTAATCTTGAGCTTCCAACTTTTTCACGTGGTAAACAAAAATATTACGATTTGGTTAAATTAATAATTTATTTCGACTAAATTTCGAAATATGTGATCAATAAATAAAAAAAATCCTTTTTGTTCACCACATGAAAAAATTGAAAGGTCAAGGTCACCATAAGGATTAAAAAAAATTTGTGTACCACGTGAAAAAGCCGAAAATTCAGAATTACCATATAGAATTTCCCTATATGTATTTATACATACACCTATTTTTCCTTTGCAACCATCAGGGGTAGAAAACCAAGTTTCATCAACTACTGTTTCATTGGTAAGAGGTTCTCCATTGTGCACAACTGCAGCTGTAGAAGATGTGAAGATCACACGTTTTACAGACGAAGCTCTTACACACGAGGCGAGTACGTTTAGAGTTCCGTTTACAGCAGGATCAATTACTTCTGCCTGTAATGAACAAAATACAGAGGTAAAACAGATTGCTTGCTAAGTTTCAAGAGTTGCCACAAATTCAAATCAGAAATCACAATAGAATATATAATATATAATATATGTTGGGGCTCTGATCAAGTTTGTTAACAAACTTGTTTAGACTTACTATAGACCTACTAGTAAACTGGCCTTGAGTCATATATAAACCTTTATCTTCAAAGTAATTGTGAAGGAACCAACTCAACTAAAAGTTTAAGCTGATGGTTAAAGCCTAAGGATATGTTATATACTCTAACACGCCCCCTTACACGAGAGCCCTTTGGCCTAGAAGCGTGGATGCAACATCCTTATACCTAATGCTAAATATTCTACTATTAATGATGAGGGGTTAAGATTTGAATCCGTAACCTCTTGTCAAGTGGGCTTCTGATACCATGTCAAGGTTTTACCAACTCAATTAAAAACTTAAGTTGATGGTTAAGGTCTCGGGATATGTTATATACTCTAACAGTAATTTAATTAGTCTGATCATCATCCACAGTTTACAATATCAAAATTTCATACATATTTTAATAAAGTTTATCAAGATATTGATTATTAAATTATGTGTTCTTTTATTTATGTGAAGTTGCGCATAACATTTGCTAATAATAGTCAATCTGCAATCAGAAGCAACTTCTTTGTCTGTCTTATCACTAACAAGGGTAAGATTGTACACATCCGACCTTCAAATCTCACAATAGGCAGAAGCTACTTAATGACAGTTGTTAATGAAATGTTATTGTTGTTGTAAAATATCAATCATAAATCATAAATGATTCATGAACCACTGATAAATTTGAACAATTGTGAAAACTTTTTCCCAACCGGTGTAATTTAAGATTTTAACTCACTAACTAATTTGCTTTCTAAATTCGCAATTCGCTTAAATTTATCGAAAAAATAGCTCAAAATCAATTAAAATATGCTAATTTTCAATTTCACTTTGCAAGAAAATTAGAGAAACAAATGACAATGTTCTGAACATTCGTGTATAATACAAAAGTCAATAAACAAGCAATAGAGAAAATTGTTGGACTAAAGTTGAAGCATAACCTGAGGGTTGTCAGAAATGAAAATCAATGGAGATGCAGTATGGAAAACACCTTCACATCCATAAATAGCAGAATCAAAAGAACCTTCTTTTGACAGATTGGCTTCAAACAAGTGAAGTCTTTCCTTTGCTCCTTCTAATGCAAGTAAGTGTTCTGTTTTTGCAGGATCATCTACATCCCCAACAATCACAGACAGTTCAATAACTAAATGACACATTATTTGCAACTTCACATGAATAATAAAAAGAGCATATAATTTAAGTTGTTATTGACAAGAAACCAACTCAACCAAAAAGTAAAGCTGATTTTGAGGCACCGGGATAAATTATATACTCTAACACGCCCCTCTGAACATGAGAGTCCTTTGGGTTAAAAATATAAATGCAGCACAGGGCCTAATGCTAAATATTCCACTTTAAATGAGGGGTAGTTTAGATTTGAACCCATGACCTTTTGTCACGCTAGCGTTGTTACCATGTCAAGAATCAACTCAACTAAAAACTTAAATTGATGATTAAGGCTTCAAAATATGTTATATACTCTAACACGGAGCAATTTATCACAAAAACATAAACTGTTACAAATAATAATGTTAAGTCTTAATCTTAAAAAATTATGGTGCAAAAAACATACTTAAGTTGCGAACTGTAGCATGGACGATGTATCCACGGTGAAGCAAGAGTTTGACAAGCCAAGAAGCAATGAAACCGGAAGCTCCAGTCACACATACTCTCTTATTATTCCCTTCGCTTATAATTTGCTCCATTAATTTTTATTTTTTATTTTTCTGAAAGATAAAGCAATGTTATGATTTTAATTAAAATGTGTAAACTGTCACTATAATAAGTGATAGATTATTAGAAGATAAAATGTACACAGTGATATTGAATGGTACACAAAGAAAATGAAGATAAGGTTGTTGATTTAGGGGAAAAAACGTAGAGCACACTAACTCCACCATTCTCACTCCGTCTGTTTGAGTTTGTGGTACGTAACTAAACTATTTGAGAACTTTTTGTGTTAAATTTTACTTTTTCTGTTCTTAAAATTATTCTTATAAGAAATGTTCACTGAAATTAGGAAAATTTGCAAAGAAACACCTTATAAAATCAGTTTTTTTTAAAAAAATACCTTTTAAAATTTTTTTTTTTGTAAAAAAAACACCTTTTAAGAGACTTTTTATTAAAAAAAAACACCTTAAATCAGTTTTCGGTGACTTTTGTCAACTTTCAGGCGTTGACTATGCCATTTGAGCTCAAAAGTCAACGCCTGATAGTTGACAAATGGCATAGTCAACGCCTGAAAGTTGACAAAAGTCACCGAAAACTGATTTAAGATGTTTTTTTAATAAAAAGTGTCTTAAAAGGTGTTTTTTTACGAAAAAAAAAAATTTTAAAAGGTGTTTTTTTTACAAAAAACTGGTTTTATAAGGTGTTTCTTTGCAAATTATTCCTGGAATTAAGATAATAGAAATATAAATTTTTAGATAGTAAATATATTTTTTTATTGAATAATGAATTAAATGGATAAAAAAGAAATCATAAAAATTTTAAACATTATTAAAATAAAGTTAGTGGAAAAAAATAAGAATGTCAGAATTATTTAAAAAAATATTTAAATAAAATTAGTGAGAAATATATGAGGACTATAAACATTAAAAAAAAGTTAATGGAAAATATGAGGAGACCATAAATATTAATAAAATATCAAAACGAGAATGAACAAGGTTGATTATGTCTAAAATTTGTTATATAAATAGAAAGATTTGTTAGGAAAATAACAAATAAAACGGTTTAAAATCACCATTAAAAACAACTTTAAGGAATAATGAGAACAAGGTTGCATCGCATCGTAACGGCCAAAGGCGACTCAAATGCTAAGATATGTGCAATTGCCACATCCTTAACATGGACATAACAGAAAACTCCATTTCGATAAGTTTTTACCCCTGTATAATTTAACGAAATTTTCAAGTCGATAACATTTTTCCGAGTTTTAGGGATTATTAACAGCCACAAAATCTGAAAAGATACTCACCATTAATTAGATTTAGAATTGTAGCTACAGATGAATTAAGCTGAGGTTGCAACACAGGACCTATTACTACGCCTGGATTTATCGAGATCATGTCGATACAATGCTCTTTGACAAATTTCCAAGCAGTATCTTCAGCCAAGGTCTTGAAAATTTTATACCACATCTGCACCAGCCAAGGAGAGCACATAACTAAATGGAAACATATAGCAAACGGCCAATCAACTGAACAAATAAGAGCAAGTTCATATTCATTGACGAATTATTTGCGAATCAAAAACTTAGAGTTTGGGCTTTTTACGAATTAAAACCACCAAAGTATCAATGTCTATAACGTTCAGACCAAATCACTGGATTTCGACTATTATAGAGGTTGGTATTCTGTGATTTGGACTGAAAGCTGTAGACATTGATAATTTGGTGCTGTAATCCGCAAAAAAGAATTGACACTGTTATTCGCAAAAGATCTAAACTTTAAGGCCGTAATTCGCAAATTATTCTTCATTAAAAATGCATTCTTTTGTAAACTCAAGCACTTTCTTAAGTTTACTCTCAAAGGCATATTTGATGTAATAGAGGAACAAAATGGAATACCACATCTGAACCAGCCAAGGAGAGCACATAACTCAATGGAAACAAAGACCAAAAAGCCGATCAACTGAACAAATAAGAGCAAGTTCATATTGATTAAACAGGACATCCTTTGTAAACTAAAGCACTATCTCAAGTATACACTCTGAGGATTTGATGAAAAAGAGGACAAAAATATTAAACATCCAAGTAATTCTGAACAAACTTGTCCAAATTGCTTGGCATGATGGAGTATATAACATATTCTGAGGCTTTAAATATCAGCTTAAACTTTTAGTGAGGAACCACCTCAACTAAAAGTTTAAGCTCATTGTTAAAGCCCCAGAATATGTTATATACTTTATCACGGCATAATAAGAAATATATTATCAGGATATGTGTATCCACAAATTCGATTACATTCCAAGAAACAAGCACATATAGATTGTTTGTAGAGATGATGAACAGCATGAGAAAATGTTTCAACTCGAGTGTCCCTCTTGCCTTCAGTCATCTAAGCAAGATAAGTGGTATTATATATTGAAATTGATGTGTAACAGCCTAACAGGGAAACCACAACAAAAACACAAACATTATCTTGATGATCGACTTCGTGTTTCACAGAAGACAGACATACCATTACTGATTCCTTGCAGAACTCCGGATCAGAGAACCAACTTTCATCGACCACAACCTCAGGAGTTCGAAGCTTTCCAGTGAAAAGGACCGCGGACATTGAAGAAGTCAAAATCACTCTTCTGACAGTAGGAAACTTTTTACAGGAGGTAAGAACATTGAGTGTCCCTTGATTGCAGGGTCAAGAATATCAACCTGTAATGTTTAGAAAACCATATGGATGAATAGCTTGAATAATTCGAGTTGATACAATTATGAATTAATACTTCACGTCCTATTACAGAAAAATCAAAAAGTACAAAAATTGTGAAACAATCAACTTCCCAAAGAACATAAAATTGGTTATACAACAACTAATCCCAAAAGATTGGTATCAACTACATGAACCATTCGGTGGTCGACCATGTAAAGTCTTAGAGTTGATTTATCATACTCCAAACTTCCAATATACGAATACATTGCATTACTATTCTGGTTTATCCTCATTGATTAATAAATCCATAAAGATCCAATCCTTTTTCTAATTGGTGACAATCAATGCCATGTACATAAAATGAAGATCCAAATATAAGCTTTTGTTCCTTTACATGGAAAGCCAATTTGACAAGAGGTCACGGGTTTGAACCTCAACAACCACTCATAGTGGAATATTTAGCGCCATGTATGAAAAAGGCATGTGCTGCATCTATAAATTTAAACCAGAGGGCTCTTATGTGAGGGGACGTGTTAGAATATGTAATATATCATGAGGCCTCAGCCATCACTTAAAGTTTTTGACTGAGTCGGTTCCTTGACAATTGGGGTATCAAAACCCAAACTTTCACAAGTCCCCCTCTAGTTTACAGTAATTTTCATGTTTGTTTCTGGTTTGTAATTCATTTTTCTCAATTTAAACATCCATAAATGTTAAAAATCCAAAAAAAATATAGTGGATAATGCAATAGATACTAAAAACCTAACTGCAAGCCAACATTAAGAGTTTTAAAACTAATACAATTACAACTACTAAAAAAGAAACAGAAGATTGACCTGGGGATCAGTTACATTGAGAAGTACAGGAGATACAGTATGAAAAACACCATCACAACCAGAAATAGCAGAATCAAAAGAACCCTCTTCCATTAAATCTGCTTTAAAAAGGTTAAGTCTTTCGTGTGCTCCCTCAAATTCCAACAAATGTTCAACCTTTGTTGAATCATCTGTATCACAAATTCAATAGGAAATTGATCAAACAGTTAAAAAGGGACAAAATTGAAGAATTTAAGAGATACCCAGATGAAATTTTGAAGTGAAAAAGGAGGGAAGATTAAGGAAAGAAGAATACTTACGTGGATTACGAACAGTGGCATTGACAGTGTAACCATGGCTAAGCAAAAGCTTAACAAGCCATGAAGCAATGTAGCCTGATGCTCCTGTTACACACACCTTCTTACCTTGTCCACTCATATTCTCTGAAGTCACAGCAATGAACCGGTTTGCGCTCTTTAAGATCCTTGTACGTTAAGATGGAACGAGTCAAGTCATACTTGGTTTCGATAAATTGTCAATTTCAAACGTTTATCAATGCTAAAAAGTGTATAAAAATGAAGAGCATTTATGAGAATATTATGTGATCGATGTGCCTTTAAAGTTAATACATAAAATTTTATCGAACTATTATTAGATAGGCGCTACTATATGGATCAAATGTTGGTATTTTAGAATACATCATAGTAGAAAGATCAAAAGTGGAAAAATGTGAATGCTTCGAAGGATGAGTGGACATACTTTTAGGGATAGAATTCGAACGAGAATATGCACAAGTTATAGAAGTTACAAATATTGAGGATAAAAGATGAAAGAGAATCGTTTAAGATTGTTTGGGCATGTGCAAAGACGGGGTATTAGCGAACCATGATGAAGATAGAAAGTTAGATCTTGAGAGACTTAAAAAGAGGACGAAAAAACTGAAAAAGTTAGAGGACATGAGTGAAAAATGATATAAATAACCTAGACTTATAAATTGAAATGGTAGAGAAATCGAAATGAATAGAGATGAAGAATTCATGTGAAAGAGCATTGAAATTGATATACAGATGTATGAGCTTTGTGAGAAGTTAATGAACGTAACGATTGAAGAGAAGAATCACTACAAAAAAAGTTACATCCTCCCACGTTTAAAAATGTTATTTTCCACGCCTATATGTAAGGCTAAAGTAATTCTCCACGCTTATGTGTTATTAATACATCTTGTCTGACTCAAAGTCCAAGTTCAAGTCCAAGTCCTAGTCCATGTGATTTCAGCTCCAAAAGCTCTTCATTAGCTAGTGGCTACCAATTTTAGTTTGTGATTTGTGAAGATAAATGATGAGGAAAATTTTGCTTGTATTGCAAACACTTTTGTTTCATGTTTTGCTCGACTTTGATGTAAAATTGTATTAGTATTATGTTTGGTGGAACTAATTAGTAGACATTTGCTTAAGCATTAATGTATTGTGTTTGGTGGAACAAATTAATAGACATTTGCATAAGTATTAATGTATTATGTTTGACGCAACTAATTACTTTGAAGAATGAACTATGAACAAGTATGAAATTATTGATGATTTAATACGTGTTGAATCTTAAATTTTGATTAAATGAGAATATTTCACCTGATTTAATTTCTGGCTTTTTGTGAAAATCAAATTGAATGGGTTCAATACAGTTCGACCCAACCCACTACAGGCAGGTTAGGATTAGAATATTTGACCCGTTTAGTTAAACAGGTCAAACTGCAATCAAGGGGCATTCGAGCCATTTATATACAATTCGAATCTGAACTTGACCCCATCTGATCTGTTTCACACTCTGAATCATGCTGATCAATATTAGTTTTAATTTATAATTGAGGTTTCACTTCAAGATATATTATATATTCTATTAATCAATCAAAAATTTAAACTAATAACTAATGTCTTAAAATATAATTTATATTTATTTTATTAATTAAATAAAAGCTTAAAATGATAATTGAGATTGAAGTGTATTATTTGACCGTTGTTTTGACCCATTAAAAGATGTATTTCCAGGTTTAATATTGCTGTATGTACTAGACGACAACTCGTACTTTGTGGACGTGGAATGTGGATACAATTGATTGATTACATTATCCTTATTAACTTTAACTTGATAAATAAAATAGAGACTTCGGTGTAATGATTTGGATAGAAAATGATATTAGCAGTACTTTGTGGATGTGCAATGTAGATACAATTTTGATTAACTAATAAAAAATACATGATGAGTTGAGGTATTAGTTTAAAGTATTTTTATAATTTTATAAATGATATTTTACGTCTTATATGATAATATTGTTGAATTAAAATGAATCTTTTTTAGCTCTAAACCCAACACAAATGCTTATCTACCATTACCCGCAAAAGATGTCCCTAAACCCAAAATTTCAAAGCTTGTTTGTTTTAAATGGTTTCATTTATGTATATTAAATATTTTATTGGTAACTTTTAAAGTGGAATATAATGAAGAGAGGATATTTAACTTATATATTTAAAAGTTAGTAAACATATAGTATTTATAAAGTTTTTGGCCTAAATTATTTTAATTTTACGTTCTAGATATAATATTTGTTGGTCTCAGAACTACTCAAAGTCTCAAATACTTTAAACTTACGACAATTATCAAAACTCATGTCTAAAATTACTTTTTATGATGTTAATATGAAATTTTTTTAGCCCATCCTATATTATAGACTTAGTACATAATATTATTTTAATTGTTCACCACTCTTCAATTATTTTTTCACTAGCTTACACTGTATAGGCTGCTTCACTTCACTATACTACACTTTATAACACTTATATATCTTTAAGTCTAACGGTATGAACTAATACATACTATTTTAATGTAGATTAAGTTCATGCATAACTAATTCAAATTTCTCATTATAGACATTATTACAACAAATGATTGAAAAATGAAGTACAATATACTTCCTCCATCCAATTTAAATTAGTAAATTACCCTATTTAAAATTTTCATAGGGATTTTATGAAAAAAAAAAACGAATATTAAAATATATAAATCACAATCATCATTATTACGTCCAAAACTAAAGTTGTACAAACTTTTTCTCTTTCAAGCTTTCAATGGTCTCCTTAAAGCTTACTTCGAATGGAATAAACTCGATCCCCAAGCTTTTTGCTTTAGAGTTGGAAACTTTAAATTTGTTACGCATAATCGTAAGGACTTCCACGCATCTACAAATATTTAATGACCAAATTCAATATTAATTGACATATAAATAGATAGAAAAAATTTAATAAAAACCATTAGAATGGTGAAAATTTTAAAAATTAATTTCATAAATACACGAGTTTTTTAAAGGGTACATAATTTGATGTAAGGGGTACATCCGTACACAGGTTTTTGAGTTCTATTTTTCTATATATTCAAAAATGTCACGTAGCTTACAGTGCGTCAAAATATAGTGTTAGTCTGTTCCAGAGATATGTACATCAAAATGCTAAATATTTGTACCTCTGATTTTTAGTTTTACCACTTAATTGGTTTTCACGTGATTTTTTTTATAAATATTTATATGTAAAATTGATCTAGTTATGTTATTCATAAGAACAAAACATTATCAATAACTTACTTATGAGGAAGCACTAAATGGGGGTAAATTTCATGCAAAATCTCCAAAACTTCGGAAAAATGTAGCACCCTTTCCGCTAAAATGTATCTCCCCTTAGCCGAAGGGATCTCAAATGCACGTATATGAGCTTCTGCTACATTTTTAACGTGTACCCAAGGACATGCATGGTTTGGATAAAGTCCTGACCCTGCTTATTGCCAAAAATCAATATATGTTACTCGATCATCTATGTTTTATGTATATTAATTAATATAATCATCTCTATAGACGTCAGACGATTAACCTATTTTTTCACCCTATTTTTTTAATAGTAATGCTACACTAGCCCCTAAAAACTGTGGCATCAGAGGAAAAAGTGAACATATTATAAAGAGTCATTAATTAGTCATTTTTAATGGCTATATGATCGATAAAACATACGATTATAGGAGTAATATAATTCTCTATTCCTTTGAATATGCTACATTGTGATTAAGAAACTCACATAGATTATCGTTATGTGACAGATTCAAAAGAATAGAAAAGTAACAAAGTTTAAAAATTTTAAATGAGTTTAAATGAGGTGGAGGTGATCAGGCAAAGAACGAACCCTTAACAAAATTATTGTTTTATGTCCCATAGAATTATTAGCCTCGTATTTATTTAGTCCGTCTCATTAAATTTTTGTTTCATTTCTATATTTGACAATAATTTATGCTCTTACATACTTTCCTATAAAATACACACTTTTATTACTTTTACTCATTTTTATAAATTTTCACCCATTTAAAGTTAATATTATATATTTCTTTGGAATAGAGGGAGTATGAAATTCTTTGAGAATATTAAACCAACTTGATATGAAAAAAGGAATTAATACCATTGATCAAGTTGAGAACTGAAGCTACACTTTCATTAAGAGTTGGCTGCAACATAGGGCCAATTGTCATGGTAGGATTCATACACACCATGTCAATCTCATTTTCTTTCGCAAATTTCCATGCAGCTTCTTCTGCTAATGTCTTTGACAGTGTATACCACATCTAATTTACATGCACAAATATCACACACACATACATATATATATATATATATATATATATATAATTACATGAGTAAATATGACATATATAATTACAAAGAATGCAATGCATAACAAAAATTCCATTGCAATCTGATCTACTTCTATATGGTTGTGTCCTCTCCAACATTTAAAAGGAACAATATCTTGTGAAAATAAGTTAACACCAAAACCTTAAAGATATCTACCAAAATTATATAGTTTTGGCAAAATTATCTAGAATAATTAACCTTATGACTTGCTATAGTACGTTTTATTTTTTTAGAAAAAAGATAAATTAAATTAAAATATTGAAAAAATATTAAAAAAAATATTGAAAAAAAATTCTGATTTTTTTATTATTCGTAATTTTTTATATAATTTTTTAAATTTTTCTCTAATTTTGCATCAATTTTCAGTTTACTTTTTTGATGAATTACCTAATATAGTAAGTCATCGTGTTACCCAAGTTTACTCTATCCAAGTTTACTCTATGAAAATACCCTTTAAAGTTGGGGTTATTCATGGTTAATCAATAGGTATAATTATTGTAGGAAAATCATGAAAAAATTAGATTATTCTAAGTAATTTTTCCTATATTTTTTTGTCCTACTGATTTTGCAAATTGTAACATTTAGGTTATAAAACCCTCACACTAAAATCCGAAGTGTGCACTTTTAATTAAATTAGGGTCATGACAAATACTTGTTGTTTTAGGCACGTGAAAAAATTGCATCAGATAAGAATAGAGTATTCATGTAGTTGTATTAATTACTTCTATTTGACTAAGTACGAATCTCTCTCGCTCATCCCTTATTATAAATGTGTATTTAGTCCTAAGTATATGAGGCCACTGCTTTAACCATCAACTTATAAAATTGTAAATTTGTAATTAAATTGAATAAATAATTATATTTTTAGATGTATATATATTATATTACTTTCTTCGTTCTGAAATGTACGTTACTTAATAATTTTTGACATTATTTATCGTTCATATTTTATAAATTGCGACTAATATGTAAGAAAAAATTATAGTTAAGTGGGATCTTATTTAAATTGTCTAATCACATACTTTCATAATAGAATTATCAAGTATTTATAATTTATAGATGTATATAGTTCAATATATAAAAGGTCAAAATAATATATTAAATGTGTAAAAAGTCAAATATAGTAAGTATAGTGAAACAAAGAAAGTAGTATTTAACATACCACATCCGAACCCTTGCAAAGTTGAGGATCAGAAAACCAAGTTTCATCAACCAGCACATCAGGAGCTAAGGTTCTACCATTAAAAAAAATAGCAGCTCCTGAAGAAGTAAAAATGACCCTTTTTACACTTGAAAACTTTTTACAAGAAGCAAGAACATTGTGTGTTCCCTTTAGGGCTGGATCAATTACATCTGCCTGCATCAATAATGTATACAAATAAATGTTTAGGCTTTATCACCTTTAATTATTATTATTAGCTACCTTAATTAGCATACATCATCATGAATTAACATATCTTGAAGCCTTAACCATCAGCTTAAGCTTTTAGTTGACGTCTTAAAATATGTTATATACTCTAACAAATACACATTCGTATTATCCCTCAAATTTGTTGCATTGTGATTTCTAAGACGCAGGAATATATACCAATTTGTGTTCGCTAATAAACAATACTTTCTTTGTCCCTATAAAAAGACACAATTTTTCATTTTAGTTTGTCTCTTTACTTTACGCTCTTTTTTTTTTTTTTTTTTTACAAATCTCTTTTTCCCTTTTTTTTAACAATATTTTTTTTAATCTAATCCACCAATAACTCATTCTTCGTTTATGTCTTAATCACTCATTTTACTCATCTTTATTTGTATTATTCTCCAACTATAAATTTCGTAATAAGCTTCTTAAAAAGTGAGTGTTATATAAAAGGGACATGGTGAGTATTCACAAATTTTTGTAAGAGACGGTCTTTTTGAGAGAATATTTCTAATTGGGCCGGTCCATCATATTTTTTAAAAAATATTGTAAGTAGGCATTAAGAATAATGTAAATAGACATTTAAGATATTAAAAGTAGGCATTAAGGATACGGTAAGTAAGCATTAAGAATAATGTAAATAGGCATTAAGAATACAGAACTAGATATTAATCTTTAATGGGCTGGACTTGATATATGTCTCTCAAATTAAAGAGATAGTTTCTCAAGAGACTAGCTGGTGAGTATTTTATAGGAACATTAATCTTAAGCATAAGATAAGTATCTCAAAAAAAAAAAGAGTATAAGATAAGTATATAATATCATAATACAAATTTAAAAAACTTCAATTTTTTTATTAAGGACGAGGTAAAAATCAATCTTAAAATCTTACTAAAAAAAGTTGATATTTGATCCAACAGATTAAAGTACAATCTGATTCTTAATAAATTTCAATCCCATAGGATAATATTGTAGAAAATTATAATGCAGAATTTGGTTTGGGTTTAATCTGGTGAATACTAGATATGTATTAATTATTCAATGAGACGAACCCCTCTATTTATACATGAGATTAGGACTAAAATTAAGGAAACAAAATATTTACCTAAACCTAAATAATAGGAAACAAAATAACCTTAATATCTTAAATATTGAAAAAGATCTTAACTTCCTAAAAATATAATATCCTGAAATAATAATATCTTTATTTTATTCTACTTTTTATTTCCTACACTCCCCCTCAAGTTAGCTTTCGGGATCACCAAAACCGAACTTGCACAATAATTTTCAAATATTCGAATCCAATCGCTTTTAACAGAAAGTCTGCTAGTTAATCTTTTGATTTTACAAAACGCATTTTGGTGATCTCATCGGCAAATTTTTTATAATTTATTTTCAATTTTTTGAGTTTGGATAAAACGTCAATAAGCAAATTAAGTTGATTAATTTTATTATTTGGGTCAAAGCTTTGAATTTTAGGTTGTTGGATTTTAGGCTCACCTGAGTTGGATTGTGAGGAAAAGGAGTGAATTGAGCTGGGAACTCACAAAAAACATAGGTTGAGTAAAGAAATGGTTCATGTGTCATGGGAATTTGACGGGGTATAGTTTCATTATTTTGTATCTCCATATAAAAAGGAATTAAATGAGGAAATAAAATATATTTTCTCCTTATTCACGGTTTCCTCTGTGCTTCTCACTTTTGAACTAAATTCCTCTTTCTCATTATTTTCGACCTTCAACTCACCGTGAACACTGATAGTGGTGGTGGTAGTAGAATCAGTGACACCTAGCAAATTATCCGTACCATTGTTGAGAATTTTTTCTTTTAAACCATGGTTTTGAGAGTCTTGATCTCGGTTTTGGGTTTGATTATTAGTTCCGAGTTTAGGGTTTTTTTCTTCTTCCTTATCTCATATATTTCTCCCCCTCGCGACCTCATGTTGGATGGGGTCATTCATAGGAGATAGCGAAATTGGCCCGAGAAAGGTGTGAATCCAAGTCCACAATTCATGGGCAATAGTAATATAGTCAAGAACAAAATCAATAATGATGGATTCAAGACTTGCCAGGATCCAAGAGATCACCATTTTATCACTTTGGATTCATTGTTGATTTCTGGTGGTAGGACGGGCGAAAATGATATGATTGAGTCGCCCCCGATTATCAATTTCAGTTTGAATTTCTTTACACCACTTGGTATAATTTTTGAAATTTAATTTTGCAGAAACTTCTGACTAAGTATGAATTTTTTTGTTGTATTTTTGGATAAGTTGGAACGAATGTTGTTCCATTTGAGCCATAGAAATCATAGTTTGGTTTTGGTTTTGTTTTTGATTTGGTTTTGTTTGATTGGTTTTGCTTTAATTTGGTATTTGTTTGGATCGATTTTGGTTGATTATGATCAATGATAAGATACCGATAGAGTTTTCCTGTTTAGGAAAACCTTACGGCTCTGATACCATGTAGAAAATCATAATGCGGAATTTAGTTTGGGTTTAGTCTGGTGAATACTGAATTTGTATTAATTATTCAATGAGAGGAACACCTCTATTTATATATAAGATTAGGACTAAAAATAAGGAAACAAAATATTAATCTATACCCAAATAATTGAAAACAAAATAACCTTAATATCCTAAATATTAAAAAAGATCTTAACTTCTTAAAAACGTAATATTCAGAAATAATAATATTTTTAGTTTATTCTATTTTTATTTTCCTACAATAAAAGGAAAAATTTATACCTGAGGATCTTTAGGAGTAAAAATAACAGGAGAAGCAACATGGAAAACACCTTCACATCCAGCAACAGCAGAATCAAATGAGCCTTCTTCCATTAATTCTGCTTTGAATAGGTGTAGCCTTTCCTTTGCTCCTTCTAGTTCCATCAAATGCTCTGTCTTTTTAGGATCACCTATATATAGGTAGCAGTTTAAAACTTTAAGCTACTTAAATACTTTATAAATTATGATTATGATAAAATATATAATGGAACAATTATGTTTAATACAAATTTAAAGTATATAATATAATATATTATATAAATATATTAAGACTTCATTACTTCTAACTAATAACATAATATTATTAATTCAAGTCATGAGACTGAATAGATATATGTTGTATTTACATTTTTAAATTATTCAGAATAATTTAATATTTTATTGATTTTTCTAAAATAATTTCAACTATAAAAGGTATTTGCTAAAAATACACCACAGTAACCTTTTATCTATTCCACAAGTTATTTTGGGTAAAAGGTAAAAAGTAAATATAAAATTAAATCATAAAAAGTTGAAAAAAATTTAAAAATTTAATAAGAGAAATCAAGTAAGTTTATTTATTAATTTTAACTTTTAATTTTTAATATTTTGATTTTTGATTTTTTTTAACGATTTATCTGCAAAGTCGTCACTATATGGGCAATAATGTTTTTGGGTAAGTTACTCTAAAATTAAGATTATTTATAGTTAATAAAAAGTTGAGATTATTGTAGTATAATCAATAAAAAATTAAATTATTCTAAGTAATTTTTCTTAATTTTTGCTTATAAAAAGGACTTTTTAAGTAAAAATAGACATAATTATTATTATATGTTATCGGTAGCATATGTTAGGATTTGAATCATCAGCTTTATTTGAAATAAAAAAGAAAGAAAAAGAGAACAAATTACTTGGATCACGAACAGTAGCATTGACAACATAACCAGATTGAAGCAACAACTTAACAATCCATGAAGCAACAAAACCTGATGCTCCAGTTACACATACTTTCCTTCCATTTCCTTTTGTAAATTCATCCATACTGTTCATTTTCTAATATTCATATTGGCCTCCCACTTCTACTCTATTTATTCTCCCTCTAGCTTATTAAGTTTTTTTTTTATTATTATTATAGAATAGTGACAAGAGAAGAGAACATGTGAGAATTGAATTGCGCCAATGAAAATAAAAAGAAAATGATTGAGATATTTCCATAAACATAAATTTTGTTGAGAGGCAATCTTTTTGAGACACTATTTTTAATTGGTTCGGCCCATTATATATTTTTTAAAATATTATAAATAGACATTAAAAATAATATAAGTAGACGTTTAAGATATTAAAAGTAAGCATTAAGAATGCGATAAATAAACATTAAGGATAATGAAAATAAAAAAAAGTGATTGAGAAATTTAGTTAGTCAGTTATCATTTTTTTGAAAGACATTTTTAAAAAAACCTGTCTTTCAAGAGACTAACTGACAAAAAAGTTGACAAAATTATAAAAACAAAAATCAAGAGATCACAAACTATTGCCAAATAACCACACACTAAAAATTGTGGTCCTAGTGTTGAGGGTAACTTGAGACCTCTAAAGTCATTTTTGTCTTAGGCCCATACGATCTCAACATTAAGATTTACTATCTTTGTGAATCAGAATAATCCGTAAGTGGTATTGATTTTGGTTGTTTGATAATTATTTTTTGTCTTTTATTTTATTAATGGCTTTTAGTTTTTTATTTTGTCAAATAACTAAAAAATTACTCCATAATGACTTTTAGCTTGCTTTTAAGTTAAAATTAAAAGGCTACTCAAAGTCGTTTTTTTATTAGCTTTTGGTTTTTTGTCAAATTTTTCTTTAATAAACAACCAACAACCAACACCCATTAAATAATTTTTATCAAATATTTCCATAACAACTTGCTTAAATAGCTGATTTTTTGGTTAATATTTTTAGTTGATCAAACCAATCAACAACTCTAACTAATAATCTATTTGGCAAACATGCTCTTTATTCAAAGCAAGCAAATCAATCATTAGCGGAAAAATGAAATAAAAAATTAAATGAATAAAAGAAATATATAAAATATGAAGAGAGTGAAAAGAATACAAGATTATTATCAAATATCATGTACAACTTTACATAAACACGTATATAACAAGTGAAAAAAGTACACAAATATCAATAGAGCAAAAGTAAAAATGTTCTTGGAAAAAAGGGGTAGTGGAACAAACAAAACAGCACATAACAAGCAAAAGGCACTATAAGACCAAAGAAATTTGATTAGTGATAAAAATCCATGAGATACAGATGCCACTTTTCTTTGGCTACTTGTTATTATTCATGAAATTTTTTGGTAGGATCAATCATCAGAAATCATGAACATAACATTCTGAGAATTGCTAATAGAAATTACTAATAAACTTTGATCAAAGATTCTTAAATAAATTGCTATTTATCATTGAAATGAGACTCAAATGCTGATAAATCTCTTCTCCTTCAAGCTTTCAACGGTCTCCTTGAGACTGGTTTTGAGAGGAATGTAGTCAATACCCAAACCTCGAGTTTTTGTCTTTGAGACCTCGTATTGTGGCCTGAGAGGATTGTCATCGGCACATCTGAAGAAATACGGAGAATCAGAGGTTTTTGGTGTTTGTTTAGAAAATTTATCAATAGAGAAACAATTACTTCTTGTTAAGGATGAAAAAGAAAGGGATGAAATAAAGCGCGTAAAAGATGAAATTCACTTACTTTTCTGGGAGAGTGGCATTAGGGTAAAGCTCTTTTAATGTCTTCACAATCACCGAGTAATGTGCAACAGTTTCGACCAAACAATACCTTCCACTAGCTGAAGGGACTTCGAGTGCTAGGATATGTGCGGTGGCGACATCTTTAACATTAACCCAACCAAATGTCATGTTATAATAGCTTTCGGCTCCTGCATACAAGTAGACATACCAAGAATAGCAATCAGCAAACATGTTATTTAAGATTAGATTGAATAGAATTTCTACTTCCGATTTTCAAGATCAAAACCTTGACCCCTAATATTAACATCAGCTACTCTTGTGAGCTACTCTTGTGAGACCGTCTCTTAGAGAGACGACCTCAAAATATGAAGCCCAAATCCTAATTTCCTCTTTATGTTGTATTAATTGGCTATTTAACCCATATATGTAATGCGTCTCTCGTAGAGACTGTGTCTCATAACAATTTGTGTATTAACATTAAAACGAAGTATTCTTTATACACGGATAAGAAATCATCAATCGATGTTTGTCATTCATAAGCAAAAGTGATGGATGATATGGAACAGACATAAGAGAAGTTCATGAAAAGGAAGGCATGTCGCAAAATGCATACCGTTAAACAATTTTGCAATTGCTGCGGCACTAGTGTTGAGTGTTGGCTGTAGCAATGGCCCAATAACCATGGCTGGATTTATAGTCACCATATCCATACCCTTCTCTGTCACAAATTTCCAGGCAGCTTCCTCGGCCAGAGTTTTAGAGAGAACATACCACATCTATAAAGACAAGATACATAAATTTGATGAAGATGAACATCAATGTTCAAATAATCAGAAACATACTGTCACGACTCACGAGATGACTATTTTTCCTTTGTGATATACAGACTCCTAAATTACACAACCCAAAAGGAAGCAAAGTCAAATTATGTAAAGCCTTGTACAGAGCCTATAATACTTTTTCTTGACTTCGAATGATTTACTCCTAGTGGCTTATGTCGCTCCTAAGCCACATAGCCTACATTCATGAGAAAAGAATTAGAAGGCAATCAAATCGATCAGCAAACGGATATGAAGGATTGATCAATATTGAGCATAACATTTATGCTAGGATAAATTTTACCTAAAATAAGCACCAAAGAATATTACGAAGCTCTCACAACTAACGTTCTCAAGCATTCTTGTCCAAGGTTCACATACACAGATTTTGACCATTAGAGATTATTCCTATCATGAGCACATGGTAAAATATACTATCTCAGTCCCCTTGGGTTTTGCACCATTTTATTCAAGATAACGTGGGAAAAATCAAAGGGACAGGATTTATAAAAAAAAAATGTATCTATCAACACTGAATGTAGCCTTAGGTCTCAAGAGTTTGACAATGTCCTCAAATTATCATACCTATTGTATCTCGCTCAATGGAGCTATGATGGCAATGTCCTCAAATGATCAAAGCAAAAGACATATGGCATTTGTTTTAATTCCACAACCACATATAATTGCCCCAATGCCGTTAAATTGGCAAACCAATCCTACTAGCATAATTTATTTTTATATTTCATTCTCCCAAAACTCACTTGAAACAGAGCAGAAGACAAAGGGTATGATTTGACTACAGATCCAAGCAAACTACGCACCTTTGATTCTCTACAGAAATGGGGATCAGAGAACCAACTTTCATCAACCACCACCTCTGGAGTCAGAGGCTTTCCATTGTAAGAAACTGCCGCCATTGAAGATGTCAGAACCACTCTTTTAATCGATGAGGCTTTTGCACAGGCATTCAGAACATTGACAGTTCCCTTTACAGCAGGATCAAGCAACTCGACCTGATATGGATAAGTGAAGAAACAGATCAGAACCAAATCAAACCATATAAACACAATAACACATTCAATAATCATATGAACTCCAGTGTCAGCAGGTTGAGGGTGCTAACATGCAGTGCAAATGAGTAGGCTTACAAATAACCAGAGTCTAGATCGGTAAAATCCCTAGCCATTAGAATGATACAGAATGAAATTTCACAAGAAAGGCCTACATCCTACCTCTTTGCAATGTTTAATGAGCAGCATACAATAAATGAAACAAAGAGACAAGTGAATTAAAACTTGAACCTGTGGGTCTTTGACATCATGATAGAAGGGAGAAGCAGTGTGAAAAACACCTTCGCAACCCTCCACAGCAGCATCAAAAGAGCCCTCCTCCAACAGGTTTGCAGGAAACAAATGAAGGCGCTCCTTGGCTCCGTCAAGTGAACGCAAGTGCTCTACTTTCTTGGGATCATCTGCAGGAACATATAACGTCTTCATGAACAGATATCCAAGCTTGGTCATACAAAAAAGAACGCTATATCATTCAAGACTTGAAAGAAAGAGAATATCTCAAACATCAACAACAATGTCAAAGCCTCAATCCCAATATATAGGGTCAGCTACATGAACCAAAAAATCGACGCGAGAGATCCTCAGTAAGATATATTATACTTCATTCGGCCTAGTCTAACTAATTTCTCAAATATCTGTTCCAACTTGTTTGTAATAATGCAATCTCTGCAGTTATCCTCAATAAGACCAAGAGAATTACACAGCCCACTTTCTATTTACTGTAAAGTCCAAATCATTACCCAAATTCTCTGAACTAACCGATCCAGTTCCCACCAGCATATCCACTTCTACCAAATCCAAACTCATACAAGGTTGAGTACTACCTAATCATTCATGGACTGTATATAGTACTTGTATTGTTGGCAACTGCAAGTGTCAACACAAATGTGACAGAAAAGGAACAAAACCATCATTACAATAGCAGCACAATGGCAGACACAATAATCGTAGTATAATATAAGGCAATACAGAGCACATGGATTTGTACTGCTTCAGGAATAAATTAACAGATACCACCACATATGCATTCCTTTTCTTGAAAATTTACTCCCATATGACCTATGGAACTCAATGCTTACATCCATGAACAGACAATGGTTTGCATACACTTCCATTTGCACTTCCTGCACATCAACATCATAAGCCTTCACATACTCGAACACACAAGACTAAGAAACCATCAGCTCACATTAAATCACAATTTCCTAAAAAGTTATTAGCATGGTTTTACTCTATAGCTCACCAAACAAAAACTAAATTGTAATTTTTTTATACATGTTGTAAAAGGTGTCCTTGGGTTTCCTTCAAGGTGAGGGAAAAAAATAGTGAAACCGAGATAGGAACATTAGGGGAAGAGGAATATTTATAATGAAAATATGTTTGGTTCAATTAAAATGATTGAAATGTCTTTCCTTACCAGCTGTGGCTGTTCCAAGACAAGGGTTGACTGCTAGAGGCAATGGATCTAGATTAGAGAAGGTGGAAGAGCGGTGAAAGAAACCTAGGGATGGCGTAAGGATAAGGAGGGTCTAATGGTCGTTGGAAGGATAACTTTGAGTTAGTTGAGTTCAATTTACTTCTTTTAATAACTGGGTTTCAGGTTTGAATAGATTGCCACAATAGTAAAGTTTCAAACCTCTAGTCCTCTCCCTATCAGCCACCCAAATGAACTTAAATCACTGCCCTCTAGTCCTCTACCTATCAGCCACCCAAATGAACTTAAATCACTGCCCTAGAATCCAAATGTACTATAGTGTCCAATATATCCCATCAAAACATACGATACCAATAGCGAACTCGCATCTATCAACCTAAGGCAGCATCAAAATATGTACCAAAACTTCAAAAGAAGCACAAAAAGTTACACCTGAATAGTTTACTCACATCTATGATCTCACCACTGCATTAGTAATAGCTAAAACACGTTTTTATTGATCCCTAGGACCAATCTTATGTTCCTCGGATTCTTACTGAATTGAAAGACACAATGTGGAAGGCTTTCATGAATCAGCCACAGAATTATCAAAGACTCTCACAACTTTACATTTTCTCTCTTTAATCACCATCTCATAAATTCTTATTCAAGTCACTAGTTGCTAATGAAAATGCCCAACTAGGTTCCTAAAGTCTAGACTCTTGTGGACATAGTATCCAAGAACATGGATCAAATTCCGTTCACATTATTGCCATATGGCTCTCTATACACTAAAAAAGCAATCACAATTTTACAACAATCAACATATTTTTCATCACAAATTACAACATAACATACATAAGGCTACATTGCCCAAATTGTGGGTAAAAATCTATTCATTTCATAAAATTAAAGGGAACAATATGTATATCTATGTGAATTTTCAGATGTTATTATGTAGATGTAAATTATAATCACATTTCAAGAGGCGAACAGAAACCAAAATCGCATTCATTCAACCTAGAAAAACCCAAAAACAGCAAAAGGCAACAATTCCAACCAACCAACCCACAAGTGAACCAATCCATGAATCGTATCTTAACCTTTTAACAGAAATAACCCATAATTATTCATAAAAACAAGCAAAAAGTAAAAGTATTCAAAGAGAAATCAAAAACAAAAAGAGAGGGAGAGAAAGAGAAAGGGAAAGAAATTATACTGGGATCACGAACAGTAGCATTAACAGTGTAGCCTCGTTGAAGGAGAAGTTTAACAAGCCATGAAGCGATGTAGCCAGATGCACCTGTTACGCACACTAATTTTCCAGTTCCACTGCTCATTATCGCTCTTGTGTGTTCAAATTCAATGTCTATCTATGTCTTCTCTGCTTTGCCTTTTTGTTGTTTCGACTTTCGAGGGGTATAAATAAGAGTGGTTGGTTTGTATTTGGTGGGTCCAACTTAAAAGTCATTACCAAAATGTCATTGGTGACGTTCATTATGAACAAACTACTCCAAGCATTTAAACATAATTCCTTCGTTTGAAATAGTAGCTACACTATATATCATTCAAGCTTATTATATATATTGCAACTGTATATATTTAAGTTTTAATAATATAGTTAAGTAGAATTAGTATGGGTAATTAGTATGGGTTTTCATGGATTTTTAATATAAGGGAGGAAAATTAATATGGGTAATGGAAGGTATAATTGAAAATAGGATAAAGCTACTAAGGGCATAAAAGTCAAAAACTCATACCAAAAATAGAAATGGGACAATTAAAATGATTTGACCATAAAAGAAAATGAAACACATAAGCTGAATAGAAGGAAGTATTTTTTATTTTTTATTTTTTATTATGAATACAAATAGATATTGATGATCAATATTTAAGTAATATATATATACATTTTTTTTGAACGAAAAATGCACAATGCACGAATTTCTAATACTTCTTTTTTATTACAATTAGTAAAATTTAATACTCTATAATATATATTATAAAAGTGTAATACGTAATATAATAATAGAAAAAATATCGAGAATAATTGTACCTATTGTTCATTTACTGTGAATAATTCTTATTACTAATTATTTTTAAACAATCTAACTTTTGTATGTTTTTTGTTAACAGCACCCCTTTCTACATTTTAACTGGTTATTTTAGGTACCTACCACCAAAGAGAAGTACGGTTTTACCAACGAAGAAGCATAAGGGGAAGAAGAAGTGAATGTAACGGCTAGTAGTTACCTACATAAGTCGGTTTAATTGCTGAAAAGAATGCTGCTAGTAAATAATATACAAAGGTTGGATTATTTAGAAATAATCAATAGTACGAAATATTCACAGCAAATAGGCAATAAGTGAGATTATTTTGAACAATTTTTCCATAATATTAAATCAATTTGATAATAGAGAATAATTCTATATATATATATTTTATATATATATATATATATATATATATATATATATATATATATATATATATATATATATATATATATATATAACAAAAAATTAAATTAAAAATGTTTTTTTTAAAAACCGTGATATCGATTTTGAATGTTGTAATTCAAAAAAAAAAAAAAAAAAATCCATTACTTGATTGAAAAATAGAATTTAAAACTACAACATATAACTAAAATTTAACATATGATAGAAAAGCCAACACATAACTTAATTTTACTAAATTTTAATATATAGAAATTGATACTATTATTGGGTATAATGTTTTATGTAACTTTGATAAACACTTCAGACTAGACAACTGTTATGGTTGACTTTGAAAGTCAACCACTTAAGCACTCCAAATTAAAATAATCCATAGATGAATACAAACATCTAAATTGACACATACACAAATACTAAGTTTACTTCCAACTAAAGATAAACTCTTACTTAAAGACCCTTATTCAATGGAGTACTAGCTAATACCATTGGTCTTCAACACAGATTCAAAGGTTTATAAACTTCTTCTCCTTCAAACTTTCAACGGTTTCTTTAAGACTTGTTTTAAATGGAATATAATCAATGCCCAAACTCTTAATTTTCTCCTTGGAGACCTGATATGTCGGCTTCAAAGGACCGTCATCTTCACACCTGAAGATTTTTGGAGTCGAAAAATATGATCAAAAAAAAACGTAGAGCTTATTTTCAAAGAAAATGATGTTGAAGATGAACACTGCTTACTTTTTAGGGAGCTTGGCATCTGGGTAAAGCTCTTTTAAAGTCTTCACAACCTCGGAATAATGGGCAACAGTTTCGACCATACAGTACCTACCATTAGCCGAAGGGATCTCAAATGCCAGGATATGTGCCATGGCAACATCTTTAACATTAACCCACCCTAGAGTACTGTTACCATAAGTCTCTGACCCTGCACAGGACGAAACCAGTCAAAATACTGCAAGAAACAGGTATCAATGTACATCTAGGCGATTCTAGATGCTCATAGGACACAGATGGATGAAGTAACGAGTACAAAAGATCATTTCATCATAGTATTTCAATGTTTTCGTAACCAAATGCATAACACCCTGGCCCCATCAGACCGCCAATGATTATCCGTAGAGACTATAGACTGTCCCACAGACTAACACAAGTCTTATTAGCGCACTTTTGCCTCACTCATGCGCATCTGAGAAAACTTCTCAGGAGGTCACTCATCCTAAGATTGTTCCCCACCAAATACAGTTTAACTGTAGAGTTCTTAGCAAATGGGCTTCCTAGAAAAGAAGATGCCCCTTATTGATATAATAGTCGATCAGTCTTTTTTTAAAGCTCAATCTGGGGTATCGCAATTTTAAGAGAGTGTACTACTAGAACGAGAAAGAGTTTTCACCTTATTTTGTATAGAAATTGCCAGAAAGGAACTCGTACATAGTTTGTAAACTCAAAGATTTCATTACAAGGCAAACTAATGATCTAGGAGGATGTCTTCGGGTGTACATACTACTACGTTAAAAAACAAGATTTTGAGAGGAACGCCATAAGATACATCCATTACAAATTCGGTAATCCCTCATTAAAGGAAACGGTCTAACATGTGGATACAAACTTATCACTTCTCTAATGGAGTAGTTGTAAAGCTTGGTATGGATTGGAAAAAAAATAAAAACAGTAGCAGATTTTGATGAGGAAGGAAATTCAAAAGAATGCATACCATTGAATAATCTCCCTATAACAGCAGCACTTGTGTTGAGTGTTGGTTGTAACAAAGGTCCAATAACCATTGCTGGGTTTATGGTCACCATGTCAATACCCTTCTCTTTTACGAACTTCCATGCAGCTTCCTCGGCCAAAGTTTTCGAGAGAACATACCACATCTGAATTAAGAGACACATAAGATTCCTAAATTTAACAACGATGAACACAAATGTTCGAATAAAACCAACATATTGTTACATTCAGCTCTTTGTCATGTCGTTTCATTAATAGAACTCAAGACATGACAGGCTGCTGGCAAGGATTAGCTAACAATACAATTCCATTACCGATGCTATTCAGCAGCTCCCACCAAAGCAATTTTGGGGGAGTCGTATGTACGTAAGTTCGTAACCTTACCCTTGTAATAACAGCGTTTTTTTCCGATTGACCCTTGAAACTTACGATACGCTAGCTAATTTTTTGAAATTTTTCTTTATTGGGCTACTTAAGGAGTGGAGAAGGTAAAGAGAAAAAAGTTTAACTACTTGTCCAAGCAAATCACGCACCTTTGATTCCCTGCAGAAATTAGGTTCAGAAAACCAGCTTTCATCGACCAGCACCTCAGGAGAGCGAGGTTTTCTGTTGAGTGCAACTGCTGCCATTGAAGATGTCAGAACCACTCTTGTTATTGATGGGACTTTTGCACAGGACTTAAGAACGTTAAGTGTTCCTTTCACAGCAGGATCAAGCAACTCGGCCTGAAATGAAGTGGGAAAAACAGATTAGGAAGGAAAAGAATCAATATAAGGAAAAAAAAAAAAAACAGATTATACTCGTCTTGTCGTTCATTTGTGTTTCAAGCACAGAAACATGGAACATGGGACGTAGCCACGTTCCACGACCCTGGAACGTCTGCCCAAAGTTTTTTTAAGGTATCGTCCCGGTTTGATAGACCTTTTTTAAAGGTATGCTGGCCTCCAAATTACATATTAATAAAGAAAAAAGGAAGGAAATCAAGATATAAAACGGCCTAGAAAACTAAAAAGACCCATTTTAAAAAAATAAAATCAAAAAATCCAATTTCTTTCATAGTGTAAAAATGTGGTAACGGACACGATCGCAGTAACGAAAAGGTGATGCGGTAATGGGAGTGATGCGGTTATCGTAACTCCTAAATATCGATCAAAACCACAAGATATCCCTTGATACGTCCTAAAACGCGATTTTTTTTTACACCTTTACAACGCAAGGGATATCGATTCGTTTATTTGAAAACCTTTACAAGGCGGCAATTGCGATACGATGCAACCTTGTATATACACTATGATTTCTTTTTCTTTTGTTACTTGACACATTTTATGCAAAATATATTTTGTAACTGATCATTCCTGAGTCAATCTAGCTTGTCTTCCTCGTTCTCATTCCTGTTCTCTTCCCCTACCGAATATCATTCCGAGTAATACTCGTTTTTGTTAGAATAATATCTTTTGATTGATAGAATATTTTGTATAATCAATATGATTGTGTAGAATATTTGGTAAATATTTAGTTTCCTAAACTATAGATTGTAATAATGTATATAATATCATTCCTTCTAATGAGAATGGCAACCATTTAACCAATCTATTATTTCATGGTATCATTTGCCTAGGTTTCTTGCATTCTACTTCTTCCTCCTCCACCACCCTACCAGCCAACCGCCATCCACAGTTGCCGTCACCCCTCCTTCTCTCTTTTTGTTTGCACAATGGCCACTCCCACAAAAATTCATCATGCAACTTTGGTTACTAACATTAAAACAAGCGTGTTAATCCAACTTGATGAAGATGGCTCCAATTTTCATACTTAGGTCACTTTATTTAAACTTCATTGTAGAGCTCATCTTGTGGATTCTCACATTCTTCCCAATGACTCCTCTAAAGCATCGGATTCTAAAGATTCCGAATGGCAACGCCTTGATGACGTTCGCACATGGATTTATGGCTCCATTAGTCCATCCCTCCTCCAATCCATAGTTCGTCTCGATGATTATGCCTTTGATGCTTGGACTCGTTTGAGAACAATTTTCAAAATAATAAAACCTCTCGGATTCTTCATCTTGAGTCTCAATTTAATGACATTTCTCTCTAAAATTTTCCCAATGTGAAATTTTATTGCAACGAACTTGAGACTATTGCTACATCTCTTACTAATCTTGGTACTTCTATCACCGATAATCGCTTGGCTCTACAAGTTCTTCATGGCTTGAATTCGGATTATGAAACCTTTCGGTCTTTGGTTCAACATATGAATCCCAGTTTGACTCTTGCGCCCCCCCTTCCCCCCACCATGGTGGCCACCGTAACCCTCGTCGTGGTGGCCGGAACAGCCGTGGCAGCCACCCTGGCTCCACCAGCAGTCATGGCCAATCCTGGCACCTCCCTCATCCCAGGCCCAATCCTTCTTTTGGTTCTCGGCCTGACAGACACTCCCTTTCCTAGCCCATCTTCCTTTGCCCCTTATTTTTCACCCTCATGGCCTTACTGGGCTGGTAAAAATTGGGCCCAGCCTGCTGCCCCATTTCCTACTACTACATGGGCTCCTCCTCATTCTCAAAGCAATGCCTCTTCTTCTGCTGGTCTTCTTGGTCCGCGATCGGCATAAAGTCAATAATGCTATTGTTGTAGGTAATGGTAATATGATTCCAATTCTTGGTCATGGGCAAATTTCTTTTCCTTCCTCCCAAAAATCCCTTACCCTCAAAAATGTCTTATATGCACTTAAACCTATTAAAAACCTTATTTTTGTTCGTAAATTTACTCATGATAATATGGTTTCCGTTGAATTTGATCCTTTTGGATATTCTGTGAAGGATTTGGCCGCGAGGAGCATCGTTCTGAGATCTAATAGCGCGGGTGATCTTTATCCTTTCCCGTCTACACATGGAGCTTCTACTTCTTCTTCCACGTCATCGGCTTTTTCTATCTTTTCTACTAGTATTTGGCATTCCCGTTTAGGTCATCCGGGAAATGCAATTTTAAATTCCTTGTATTCTTCTCATTTAATTCAATGTAATAAAGATCCTACTTTTGTTTGTCATTCATGTCCTTTAGGGAAACACAATCAATTACCTTTTATTAATTCTATGTCTATGAGTTCTAAGCCTTTTGATATTGTTCATAGTGATTTGTGGACATCTCCTGTTTCTAGTCCATCGGGATACAAATATTACGTTCTTTTTCTTGATAATTATACTAACTTTTTGTGGACTTTTCCCTTATTTCGCAAATCTCAAGTATATGATGTGTTTGTGAATTTCAATACCTTTGTTAATACCCAATTTGAGCTCAACATAAAATCTTTCCAATGTGATAACGGGGGTGAATTTGACAATAACATGTTTCATCAATTTTGTACTAGTCGGGGAATTACTCTTCGTTTCTATTGTCCTTACACCTCTTCTCAAAATGGCAAATCTGAACGTAAAATCTGCTCCATCAATAACATAATTCGTAGTCTTTTGGGTCATGCTTCTCTTCCTCCGTCTTTTTGGCCTCACACCTTAAACACAACCACTTATCTCCTTAATATTCTCCCTTCTAAACTCCTTGGCAATCTCACTCCCACTCACTTACTTTATCATAAGTCTTCTACCTATACTCATCTACGGGTTTTCGGGTGTTTATGTTTCCCTCTCTTTCAGTCTACTACTATCCACAAACTCCATCCTTGTTCCGCTCCATGTGTCTTTTTGGGTTACCCGTCTTCCCATAGAGGTTACAAGTGCTATGATCTCTCATCCCGTAAAATCATTATATCTCGACATGTTCTCTTTGATGAGGCCAATTTTCCTTTTTCTCGCTCTCATTCACCGTCTCCCCAAACCTACCAATTCTTAGATGATCATATTCCTATTCTTTTACTCAAAACAGCCCTAACACATTCCCCTACCCAGCCTATGCCCCAAACTGGGCCTGATCCTACACGCGGCCCAACAGCAACCCCCAATTCCTCCCCTGCTCACCTTTATTCTCTACTGGGCCTGTTCCTGCTTCCGGCCCAGTTGCACTCCAGCCCACTCCTATCCTCTCCTCCCATTAACCCAACTAGCTCTACTGGGCGCCTGCCTCATGCAGCCCAGTACACTACCAGCCCCATTCTCCCTCCTCCTCTTCCAATCCCGACTCTCCATCCTCACCACCCAGCATGGTTACGTGTAGTAAACATGGTATTTTCAAACCCAATCCCAAATACTATTCCCAAGCCTTATCCGTTTCTTTTTCATCCTTACCCAAAACTCCTCTCCATGCCCTTCGTGACCCGAACTGGAAGTTAGCTATGCAAGAGGAATTTGATGCCTTAATTGAGAATCACACATGGATCTTGTACCTCGTCCTCCTAATTCTAATATCATTTGGCCCTTGTGGGTGTTTCATGTAAAGACCAAGTCCGATGGTTCTTTTGAGCGCTATAAAGCACGTCTTGCTGGTGATGGTAAATCTCAAAGGGAAGGCATTAACTGTAATGAAACTTTTAGTCCGGTTGTGAAACCTGCTTCTATTCGCATTGTTTTAAGCATTGCTCTTTTCCGGTCTTGGTCTATTCATCAACTGGATGTTAAGAATGCTTTTCTTCATGGTCACTTGACTGAGACTGTATACATGCATCAGCCTCTGGGTTTTCGTGATCCTGCTCGTCTTGATCATGTTAGTCTTCTTCGCAAATCTCTTTATGGTCTCAAACAAGCCCTACGTGCTTGGTACCAACGGTTTGCCAATTTTGCAACTACTATTGGTTTTTCTAACAGCATCTCCGATAATTCTCTTTTTGTTTACTGTCGTGGTTCTGATATTACTTGTCTTTTGTTATATGTGGATAATATTATTCTTACGACTTCTTCTGATTTGCTTCGTAAGTCTCTTATGTCCAAACTTAGCTCTGAGTTTGCTATGAAGGACTTGGGTCCTCTTAATTATTTTTTGGGTATTGCTGTTAATCGTACTTCTACGGGACTCTTTCTCTCTCAACAACGGTATGCCTCTAAGATTTTTGAAAAGGCAAGCATGTCTCAATGTAAGCCTGTTTCTACTCCTGTTGCTACATCTGGGAAACTTTGCGCTAATGCTGGTTCTCCTTGTGATGATCCTACATTGTATTGTAGTCTGGCTGGTGCTTTGCAGTATCTTACTTTCACTCGACCAGATATTTCATATGTTGTTCAACAAGTTTGCCTATATATGCATGATCCTAGAGTTGAACATATGGCTGCTATTCACCGCATTCTTCGCTATGTCAAGGGTACTATTCACCACGGTCTGCAATTGTATCGATCTACTATTTCGAATCTTTTGTCCTATACCGATGCCGATTGGGGTGGTTGCCCTAACACCCGCCGTTCTACTTCTGGTTACTATGTTTTTCTGGGTGATAATTTAATTTCTTGATCCGCTAAATGGCAGCTTACTTTTTCTAAATCTAGTGCTGAGGCTGAATATTGTGGTGTTGCTAATGTTGTTTCTGAGACTTGTTGGATTCGTAACTTACTCCTTGAGCTTCACTGTCCTATTACTACAACTACTCTTGTCTATTCTGACAATGTTAGTGCCGTTTATTTGGCTGATAACCCAGTGCATCACCAGCGCACTAAACATATTGAGATCGACATTCACTCTGTTCGTGAAAAAGTTAAACGTGGTGATGTTCGGGTGCTTCATGTTTCAACTCGTTATCAGATTGCTGACATTTTCACCAAAGGTCTGCCTCAAGTCTTATTTGATGATTTTCGATCCAGTCTCAGCGTCTGTCAACCTCCCGATTCTATTGCGGGGTGTGTTAGAATAATATCTTTTGATTGATAAAATATTTTGTATAATCAATATGATTGTGTAGAATATTGGGTAAATATATAGTTTCCGAAACTATAGATTGTATCATTGTATATAATATCATTCCTTCTAATGAGAATGGCAACCATTCAACCAATCTATTCTTTCAGTTTCAAGTGCCTTATCCCTAAAAGCAATGATCACTAAAGATACCACGATACCCAAGGTCAAGGTAGGTCGAAATGAAAAGGCTTACAAATAACCAGTTTGAAATGAAAACAAATCCAAAGGTATTATTATGGTACAATTTGAATTTTACCTGTGGGTCTTTAACATCATGATAGAAAGGAGAAGCAGTGTGAAAAACTCCTTCACAACCCTCAACAGCAGCATCAAAAGAGCCCTCTTCCAACAGGTTTGCAGCAACCAAATGAAGCCTCTCCTTGGCTCCATCTAGAGAATGCAAGTGTTCTACTTTCTTTGGATCATCTGCAGAAATACATTTACATTAAAGAGCTATTCGAATTAAGTCTTGACAACATAAAGGGCATCAAATCCTTTTCAAAGAGTTGGCATACAAACAGAACTACATCATATGCATTTTACATACTACTACGTATGGCAAGTACTCAGACGCCTTATTAATCACAATTTATATTTTTTCACCCTACATCTTGTTAAGCTACAAGAATGGAGCTGAAACACTTACCATCCTACAGAAAGAAGGCTACAAAGATCTCTCTAATCAGTTTGAGTAATTGGGATATCTTTGATTCACTAAAAGGGGAAAAAAAGGGGGAAATAATCATCAAAAGGATTCAAATGGAGTTGAACAACCTAAATGTCTAACTAGTAAAGTTCAAACTAAAAGCTCGATTGAACTCGAGAAAAGCTTAAGTTTAGCTCAAACATTTTAGGATTCAATCACAAAACGACAATGCCTTAATCCCAACAATATAAGGTCGATTACATGAACCACATGTCAAGCGTGAGAGATCATCACTACAAAAACATGCTAGAATTCAATTAGAACAAAGCTAATGTTTTAATCCCAACAATATATGGTCAACTGCATGAACATATCAAAAGTGAAAGATCATTGCTAACAAAAACATAAAAAATTCAGACACAATAATGCCAATATCTTAACCCCAACAATATACGGTCAACTACATGAACCAAAACATATCAAACGCAGAGATCATCGCTAACAAAAACATACAAAAATTCGATCAAAACAATGCCAATGCCTTAATTCCCACAATCTAGGGTAGAATACATGAACCAAAACAAATCAAACATGAGAGATCATTGCTAACAAAAACATACAAGAATTCAACTTAAGTAAACTCATTTATATTCATCTCACTCTCAACCTTAGCCATACCAACACTATCCTCAATAATCAATATCAATCTTCCATTATTATTATACATAACACCCAATACCCATAATTAATTTAAATATTATGAAAAACCCAGTCACAAATAAATGCAGAAAGTCTAAAATCAAGGGGTTCCGGGCATGTACAAGGTCTCCGATCATACATTATTCTAATGAAGGGCCTCAAATAGTATGAGTAGTTTGTTTATTTAATTACTGGCCATACATTTTGAAAATATTTATATAAATAAGAACCTAAAAAATTATTATGCATTTTTGGTCCACCTTTGTTTAAATTCTAAATCCTTGATTATAACCCAAAATTCCTACAGCTATTAAGCATAATTTCTATCCCTCCTCTCCAACAGAAGTTTTGGCAATAATAAACAGCAATTACACAAAACAAAGTACTTCTATCACTCATATAGCAAGAACTCAACAGCATCAACTACCCATTAAATAATTCTTGTATAACACAAAAATAGCATTACCCAACAGTAAAGTAATACAAAATTAAGCAAAAAGAAGAGATAACATAGAAGAAAAGGGAAGAGAGAAAACAAACTGGGATCACGGACGGTAGCTTTGACGGTGTAACCTCGTTGAAGAAGAAGCTTAACTAACCATGAAGCAATGTAACCAGAAGCTCCAGTTACACACACCGTCTTCCCAATCCCTTCTCCACTCATCTTCTTCTTCCTTGCTCTTTATCTTTTACACTCACTTTTGATTTTTTTTTTTTTATTTTGACAGACCACACATGGGGAGTATAATTATGATTAATTAATGGGTGTTTGTACAGTACCCGACTCGGACCGATTCCCTGTTTCATTCATTTTTGCCCGATTCGGTGTCCACCCGATTCTGTTTGGTATGAAGGAACAAGGACCATTCATTTGACTTACCTTCATAATTTGATTCAACAAGTTACAACCAGTGATGGGTCATGGTTCAGGATCCTGTTGGATTTACTTCGAATATGCTCTTTTTAAGGTCTGGGTTTAATTTTTGAGACCTATCGAATTCGGGTCGAATCTGAATCCATAAAATATTTGATGGGTCCGGGTCTCAAGGTGAAGACCCGAACCCAAACTTTATACTTTAAAATTTTATATTATGAATTTCTGATTTCTAAATTCTAATATTAATTTTTTTGTTATTAATATATAGTGCCTTCTCAATTTTCATTGTGCGATTCTGCCTCAACCTAATCCTAATTTTTTTCTTTCTCGTTCTACCTTCTCCATTCTCAAGTTTCTTGTTCTTGCCAACACCATCGCCATCGTTCTTCTCCAATCCAGTCCACCTCCACCATTCACGCCAGTCCAATCCAGGTACTCCATTTTTTTGTTTTTCTTTAATTTGTTAATGATTTCAATTTTCATTCTTCTATGTATTTTGTGGTTTTATAGCCTAAATTTTATTAGTCATTTTGTTAGTGATTCCAGTTTTCTTTATAGCCTAAATTTTGTTTAATGATTTAGTGTTCTTTAATTTTTCTTTAATTTGTTAGTGATTTTGTTAATGATTCCAGTTTTCATTCTTCTATGTATTTTGTGATTTTCATTCTTAATATATAATGAATTAGGTCTTAATTTGTAGTTTTATAGCCTAAAATTTGGTGGATTAGGTGACAACATTAGTGTGAACTGTGAAGTCTATGAACTATTGTATTTCGATTTTCGATAGCTAAGTTTTTCATGAGGGCTGAGTGCAAGCAAGATGAATTTAAGTTATTGTATTTCTAATTAAATAAGACCAACCCACAAAATTTTTTTTGTTGAATTGAAATCAGTGTGTTTTAATTCTCTTTGGTCATCAATGAAGTTGTAGGCTTGTAGCCTGTATATATAATTCTATTTTAAAACAACACCATTTTCTACTTGGTATAGTCGTATAGATAATGGATGAAAATCAATCACAATGTACGTCAAATCAGTGGCACAACCACAAGATAATTTTGTTACGGAGTCAAATAATACATTGGATGTAGATGAAGAAGGGTTTGTTAATGATGATGGTACTCCAAGTCATTGCACAAAAGATAAGGGAAGGAAAACAACCACTGAGGCATGAAATTATTTTGCAAGAGAGGAGGTAAATGGTATGATTAGAGCTGTTTGTAAGCATTGTGGTGTTAGTCTAGTAACTGGTGGTTGTAGTGGAACTTCTCATCTCTTGAAACACGCAAAGAAAGTTTGCTCAGGAAGACATTTGAATCTCGCACGTGGTCAAACAACTTCAAGAGTTAAGAAGGAATGTGATGGGTCAAGTTCTCTGGAATTTAGTGGCAAAAGCAAACTTAAAGAGTTTGACCAAGATTTTTCGAAAAGGGAATTAGTTTTCATGGTTATTATGCACGAATATCCATTGTCTATGGTGGATCATATTGGGTTTAGGAGGTTTGTTGAAAGCCTTAATTGCAATTCTAAGATGATTTCTGGGACCACATTAAAGCGAGATATCATGAAGATGTTTAAAGAAGAAAACCTTTATCTACATAAATTGCTCGAGCATAATGAAAGTAGAATTGCAATCACTACTGATATGTGGACTGCAACCAACCAGAAGAAGGGTTACATGGTCATAACTTCGCATTTTATTGATAAACAATGGGTCTTATGAAATCGCACCTTAAGGTAAAATCTTACTTATTTACTCATGTAATCATGTTACTTTTAGTTTTATCATTTATCCTTTGACTAAAACATATATATATTATTCTATATAGGTTTTGCTATGTGCCTTGTCCTCACACCGGAGGTGTTATTGCAAAGGTAATGATGGATTGTTTGTCTCAATATTGTTTAGAAAATAAAATATTTGTTGTTGTTGATAATACCACTACTAATGATGCAATGATGAAAATTTAAGTGGATAAGTTTGAGAAAAGGTCTTTGATGCTTGAGGGTGATCTTTTGCATTTACGTTGTAGTGCTCACATATTGAACCTAATAGTTCAAGATGGATTAGGGGTTATTAGTTCTGCAGTTGAAAAAGTTCGTGATTGTGTGTCTTTTTGGATGTCCTTTATTGGTGGAAAGTAAATACGAAGTATCCGACTTTATAAAAGATTGCGAGAGATATTCTTGCCATCCCTGTTTCTTCCGTTGCTTCAGAAAGTGCTTTTAGTACCGGAGGAAGAGTTATTAGCTCTCATCGTTCAAGACTTCATTCACAAACTGTGGAAGCATTAATGTGTTTACAAAATTGGATGATGGAAGACATAAAAAATAAAAGTCTAACTTTTACTGATTTAGTATTGGTTTTATTTTTGGTTGGTGATCTTAATTTGTTTTTGTTTTTAAAATCTCTTTCTAAGGTTCTTCGGAAGATGCTTATGCTTGCTCCACAGTAATTAATGATTCGAATGTAGATGAAGAACAACAAATAGATGCGATTTAACTAGTACGCTTTAACTTTAATGGTTTTATTTTGATTTACTTTTTCTTTATTGAAAAACTAACTTATAATTGTTTGATATTTCTTTTAGGATCTTAATGAAGTTGAAGAAGATTGATCAAAATTGATTGTAATTTGTAATGTTATGGCTTATGGAATATAGACTATGTATCTTATTTAGTCTTTTACATTTGATTTTTAATTATGTATTTAGACAAATGTTTTTACGTTTTAGTAATTATTTTGTATTTGAATTTTATGGACTCGAACAAGTGTTCGTAATACGATAATAAGTTGCTTACAAAAATACAGAAAGACTCGCAAAAGGTTCAATTTTGACAAATCAAAGAGGCTTTGTATAAGACCCATTAAGGACCTTAGACCCGTCAGATCCGGAGGGTCTGGGTCTGAAAATTTTAGACCTTTAGGATCCAGATTCGGATCTGGATTCATAAAAAATAAAAGAGTCCGGGTCCGGATCTGGCCAGACCCGCTCTAAACCCACCCACTGACCATTCCTAGTTACAACTGTATGGCCGGAGAGCCAACAAATTTCAATTATGGTCAAACATGTTGACACACTACCAAAGTAATTATAAAAAATAAGTTTTTCCGAAATTTTTAGGTGGTGATTTTGAGTTATTTGTTTTTTATAAATATTTTTTAAATACGTATGTTATTCTTTATCTTTTAATTTTTTTCATGTGAAAGATAAAATGTAAAATTTTTGGTTAAATATTCAGTACTTATTTCAATTAGATTTCGATATATATGGTCAATTAGGGTGATTACGAAGTTTCCTTAATTTTTTAATGCATCATAATTGAAAGATTTTACTACCTCGTATTTATTATGATTGTCCCATTTATTTTTTTTATTATTCATCAATCATTCTAAATTTGTATTTAATTCCTAATTTATAAGTTAATACATATTTATGTAATCTTGTTTGATTCGTTTTGATGTAAATTTTATTAACACCGATATTTTAAAAACAAGCACCGTTTATAGTGTGCTTATCCAAGGCACAAGCACGGTCACCGTTGTACCGATACGAATACAAGGGTAAGATAAAATCTAGTCCTAGTGAAAGTCACTTACGGCCTGTTTAGTAGGGGTAATAAACAATGGTAATGAGAATGAAAATTAGTTTAATTTTGATTGAAAATATCTTGGTTACCTTAATAGTCATGTTTGTCCAACTCCAATCATGTTATTTTCTTCATAAAATTCATTACAATGCATTACCATTGGAAGAAATAATATTAGGTGGTAATGGAAATTTGTAAACAAAAAACTTTTTTTGTTTGGAAAAATTACTGTGAATAATACAACCTTTCGTTAATTTTCGTACAATAATACTAACTATTGATTAACCATGAATAATACCAACTTATGAATTTTTTTTCCTAGAATAATACAAACTTTAGTTTATTAACCAATTTACCAATTGTTTTTGTCATATAATATCCTATACATTGATTTTTAACATGTTAGGTATATTTTAGGGAAATACCCCTAAAGTTGAAATTATTTATAGTTAATCAAAAGTTGGTATTATTGTAGAGAAATAAGCAAAAGATTCTATTATTCATGGTAATTTTTCTTTTTTGTTTTTGTGATAGAAGTTTTATTACCATGAAAATGACATGAAACTTTTGATAAAATTTTACACTATAAATCATTCTCATTACTATCAAGCCGTTAATATCAAAATAACTTTCTAGTACAAAATAAAAACCAGCACTGGCCAGTGTGCTTATCCAAGGCACAAGCACAACCACTAATACAAATACAAAGTTAATTAACCTATTATGCATTTATGCTACAAGTATTAGACCAAAAATATACATTGGCACTCAGTGTGGGATACAACTTACAACTTACAAGCAAAAGCATTTTTCAAAATGTATGATACTTAGAAGCTGATGAATCCCTTCTCTTTCAGGCTTTCAACAGTTTCCTTTAGACTCGTTTTAAAAGGAATATAGTCGATACCCAAACTTCGAGCTTTTTCTTGTGAAACCCGGTATGCTGGGTCCAAAAGATTATCATCTGCACACCTGAAGAAATTTGGCCGTTCAGAAAAACATCGAAATAATCAGCAACTAATTCTTATCAGATAAGGTAATTGTAGAAGGAAAGAACGTACTTTTCAGGGAGTTTTGCATCAGGGTATAGCTCTTTTAGTATCTTTACTACCTCTGCAAAATGTGCAACAGTTTCAGCTAAACAATACCTACCGTTAGCTGAAGGCATTTCGAGTGCCTGGATATGTGCATTCGCGACATCTTTAACATGAACCCAATTGAATGTTATGTTAGGATAAGTTTCCGATCCTGCACAAGTCAAAGAACGAACTGTCACAACTAACAAGTAAAAGCCACCGGAGGTGAAGAATGGTCGGTATTAGGGGTGTTCAATGGGCCGAGCCCCCATTTTGAGCCCTTATCCAGCCCCTTCTTAAAAGGGCTTTGTAAGGATCGGGCCAAAATGGATCGGGTTGGACCGGTCTGGGCTTCACATTCCGGCCCATTTAAGGCCCATGTTAAAGTTAAATTTCCTTTTCCGACTCGGCCCATATTTACTTAAGCCTAGTCGGTATGTAGCAGAAGGAATCTTGAGTGTATAAAACATATATATCCTGAGACTTTAACTATCAACTTAAGCTTTTAGTTGATTTGATTAATTGACATGGCATTAGAAGTAAATGTTTCTAAAGATCACAGTTTCAAATCTCGTACACCCATCAGATAAATAGGGTACGTGCTGTATCCACATCTCAAACCCAAAAACTCTAGCCTGAAGGAGCATGTTTGAATGAAATGCGCACCATTGAACAATGTTGCGAATTCAGCAGAACTTGCGTTAAGTGTTGGCTGTAACAATGGACCGATGACAATTGCAGGGTTTATCGTCACCATGTCGATACCCTTGTCTTTGGCATACTTCCAAGCAGCATCTTCAGCCAAAGTTTTAGAGAGAACATACCATTTCTGCAGATAAAAATAGATAAGACTACAAAAAACTTGTAAAACATAGTAAAAGATCAAAACAAATCAAACAAAATCGTGAATGAACACCTTTGATTCTTTACAGAAATCGGGATCAGAAAACCAACTTTCATCGATTACGACTTCAGGACTTAAAGGTTTGCCATTGTATAGAACTGATGCCATTGAAGATGTCAGAACTACTCTCTTGATTGAAGGAACCTTTGCACATGATTTTAGAACATTGAGTGTTCCCTTCACTGCTGGATCAACTAACTCTGCCTAATATGATCAACAAGTGAAAAAAAGACAAGTTAGGAAGGGAAATATAGAACCAATAAACTTAGTCTAGCTATGATATAAATTAAGTTGCAGATGATATTTGCTACAAAAAATAAATAAGGGTCATGTTGCATACACCTGACCAGCCAAACTCCGCTAGGTTGGAGCCATTTAATGGAATGTTGTATGATACTAGTTAATAGAAGTGGAAAGCAAATATCATATCCTGGTAAACACCATAACACCATTCTTCTAACATCAAGCAATGGCATATCATTTACTGTTGGAAAAATAACCTACAAATGATCTCATATCGAAGAATTAAAGAGAGTTTAACTAACATATAAGCTTGCTACTCCTCCTATCAGGCTATCACCAATTGATTTTAGGATGGAACTGCATCAGATTTGTGTGCAGTTTACTTTCCTCTCATGCGCGTCTTGTTGTTTACAAGCCCAATAACAAATTTATTATTATCCCCCTTCAAACACTTAGTAAACTAAGATCAATCGAAAACATTTTAATACCTTAATTTCGTTAAATGATTTCCACTAAGGCTCCTGTTTAGACGAATTAAAATAACAAAAGTATGCAACCTTAACTATGTAATAAAAGAGTTTATTTCCGCTTTAACTTGGATAACAAGAACAATTGAAAAGAAAATTTAAGAAAATGGGCTTGTTTTGACTTCAATAATCATCACAATGGAAAAGGCAAGGAATTAAATGGCTCCTAGTGGACTATGTTAAAAGTGCACATTTAATTATACATATTTTATTTAAGTGAAGTTTTACATGTTTGTTTGCAACCAAATATCGGTCAAAAACAACTTCTTTAATTTGTTATAATTTATTCGACCCTACAAAACTCGTTAAGGTGGAATCCACTAAGGATATTGGGCCAATTAAATGTTGTATATAAATAGTAGAATGCAAGAAAAGGGGCTAAAGAGAAGTGAGAAAAAACAATTGGAACCTGTGGGTCCTTAAAATCAAAAAATAAGGGAGATGCAGTGTGAAAAACACCCTGACAATCCTGTACAGCAGCATCAAAAGAACCTTCCTCTAACAGATTTGCAGGAAACAAGTACAACCGCTCCTTAGCTCCTTCTAGAGAAAGCAAGTGTTCTACTTTCTTTGGATCATCTACAATTTGCAAACATATTTAATTTATTGATACAGATCACTCTGAATTCGATCAGTCACAAATTTAAAATCAAAATGAGTTTTAAGTAGGCATTAAGTTGGGTTAGGGTTGGGTTCGGGTCATGTATAAACAGGATACAAACGCCTTGATTTAAGCCTAACTCGTTTAGTTAATTGGATTGAAAATTCTAATCTTGATTTAAACTGCAATAGATCAAGTTGACCTAATTCTGACCCATTTAACCAGTTTATAACTTTTTGTTTTTATTTTAGGGCTTTTAACATTGGCTACATCTTATTTTTTAAGCTTCAATTTAAAATTTTTCGTTTTAAAATTTTTTTTTGCATTTTTCATCAATAATAGAAAAGTATGATCTTCAGATTTTGATTGAGTTATCATTCATATTATAAGGTCGTGATAATTCGTCAGATAATCATTTTGTGGGCCCACTCATATAAACATACTCACGGTCACTGACATCCATGTGTGCGGGCCCAAAATCTAACAAGTAATAAACGTTAACTTGATAAGATTTTACTTATCCAAAATCATATAATCGTACTCGTAGGAAGATTAGTCAGATTAGCCATCAAATATTACTTGTAAGTTCATAACTCATTATTTCCAACACATATGATCAAGTTATGAAAAAACGAAACAAAAAGGTTAAACATAAAAATCTATGAAAATGAGTAAGAAAAAGAAGGGGAAGGAAGAGAAAGAAACAAACTGGGATCACGAACAGTAGCTTTAACAGTGTAACCCTGCTCAAGAAGCAGCTTAACCAGCCATGAAGCTATGTAGCCTGATGCACCTGTCACACACACTATCTTCCCATCTGCTGCTCTACTCATTTTCCTTCTTCCTGATGCACAATTCATCTTTTTCACAACCTAAAAGTGGGGGTATAAAGGAAGTTCAAGAATAAAGTCAAAGGATTAGGTGCCAATTATGACTTTTCTTTTATTTGGTCATGACTCATGGAGGTGTTAAACGGGACGGGTGAGTCAAAGCCCATTTAAATTCGACCCACTTTGATCCGATTTTTAAAAGTTTATAAAGTAGTTTTGTTATTATACTTTATGGTCCGTTGCATCAACCCACTTATATATATAATAATAACATTATAAAAATATAAAAAAAGTGGTAAATATTTTTTTGCAATTAATTCTTTTAATTATCCGATCCGGCCGGGCCCAACCCTCTACATCAAGGCTCGATAATAATCCAACCCGCTAATAACCCATTAAATTATGCGCTCCGTTAAACACCTCTAGTCATGAGCCATGCATGTTTGACTAATTTACATTATGGTGAGTGGTGATATGTCAAATAGGTTCAACTAATACTTCATATTTAAGTGTAGGGGACCATTAGTAGGTACATTAGTACGTATGTAAATGATTACATAAGATGAAAGGTGGCCACATATAAGTTTGATGAGTTATTTTCAAAAACATATAGTTATAAGAGGAATAGCCCATTAAGTGTTAGTTAGGATCCTAAATCCTAATATAAAATCACATGTGGACGTTATTTTGATAAAAAAAAAAACATAATTCTAAAGTGAAAACAATATATAATTATTATCAGACTATCCTTACTTGAGAAACTCACCCGACCAATTGTTTTCACTAGTCTAATTATAGTCTATATTTATCAATATGACAACTACATTATTTACATACCCTGTTACATACTTACATGCTATGAATGCAACCAGATCGCATTTTTTCTCTGTTTGAATTATTTTCCGATAAAATATATATAATTTATAATAGGGCGTCAATTATCAACTACCTCTTTTGATTGAGTTGATCCCTATTCAATATAGACGACTAGTCTAGTCAACACTAAAAAAAAAGTTTTAACCAAAGACTTAATTAAGGTTGTTGATGCTTTCATGAAATATCTCGTATGAGTGAGTGATATTTTCTTTGCTAGATCTAGTCTAGTGAACTTAATCAAAACTTGTAATTAAAAAATAGTGAGAAATAATCGCATTTCATATTATCTTATGACTCATTTTAACAACAAAAGAAAATTTAACAATTATCTTTTAAATTGTAACTACTCTTGTTAGAGACCATCTCTCAATTAGACGATCTCAAAATAAGAAATTCATTCTAATTTTTTTTAATCTGTAAGACTATTTAGTCTATGTATCATATGTTTCTCACAGTAAGCGTCGCATACCACAATATATGTTTGAATTAGTGTTTTATTAAAAAATAATAAAATTAAAGAAAGATAAATTGAAGATAAGGAAAAAAAGATAAAGAAATACCATGAATTGGTGTTGCATTGTATGATTTTAACGCCAAAGTGAAAAAGTATTTAAAAATTGTAAAAAACTGAGTTATTTGGTGTTTGCTAAATTTGCTTCAATTTGTACCGATGTATAACAAATTAGTGCAACCCCTTTGAGTTTTTTTAGATAATTTAAAATAGCATGTATAAAATAAAATGTAAAAAGGTACATGAAGTATTTCTTATTTTATAGTTGTATGTTGGTTGCATTGCCAAAAAGCAATACACTCCTTAGCTCCTAGAAAGAGAGAGAAGTTTCACACAATTTCTTTAATAGGAAACTTGTTGAAGAGTATCATATTAATTATCCTTTCTACAAGAAATACGGTATACATTAGCATACATAAATGAATAAGCATAATCGAAAAAAGGAAAAATAAGCATAAATAAGCATACAAGAAATACGGTTTAATTTTCACCTAGCATTCTTCAGTCTCTTAGTGTTCCCTATAATTAATAATAGAAAAAATTCGCTTATTTGGTGTTTCTGTCAAAAGTAAAAATTAAAGTTAAATTAAAAAAAAGTATTTACGTAGTTTTTAGATGGTATACTATACGAGGAAAAAACATGCAAAAAAGGCAATAAAGTTAATGACAATAAATTGCTCCAATTATTTTCATCAAAAAAGGTAACAAAAAAAATTTCTTATTGGCTAAAACCTCTTTTCACACATAAATTAAATAAGGAATTAATGGTATATACAAAGAATAATTCCTTTTTTGATTCATAATTCTTAATGTGTAATGATATTTACATTCTTTAGGATTGTACATAAAAATTAAAAAGTTTAATTTATTATTAATAATTTTAATTTTTCAAAATAAACTAATCTAAAAATTGAAAAACAAAAAAATTACATAAATAAAAACTAATAAAATATAATTAAATTTTTAAATTTATAAAGCAAAAATAATATTAAATTACATAAGTAAGATACAAGATTAATTTTTATATACAGCTCATGTATACACCTTTATTGTAACCTAAAGACTTAGAATTAATTTGTGTTGCTCTTATTAAAATAGGGAGAATAGTCCACAACTTTTCATTGCGTCTTTTTTCTTAAATAAAAGTGTAGCCAAAAAAGTATGAAAAATATGAAGAAATTAGTGATCGTGTGTGGGACGGTGCTGGTGATGCTAATGGTGGTCACCGTAAATGGACGGCGAGTAGATGTCGGAGGAGTCGAAGGATGGAATCAAGGGGTTAATTATACTCTTTGGTCTTCTCAACAAACTGTTTACATTGGAGATTGGCTACGTGAGATACTAATTGTAACAATTATTTTTTAGGAAAATACTCCTGGTGACCAAAGTTTTTTAAACATCCACGTGGTAAACTTAAGATTTATCCAATTCATTCTTCGTGATCTTTTTACCTAAAAAACGTTTTAAAATGTTAGTTTAGAAAGAATAACGTTTCTTCTATGTTTATTTAACCCTTTTATCATATCTCATTGTATCAGAAACTTATATTATTGCCAAAATCTAAACCCTCACTTTCATATCTTTCCCCTAAATCACAATTTTTTTTCCTTAAAATTCAAATCCTAGAAATTTGAAAAAAAAAATTCATTTCAAACACAATGGCCAAGATAGTATTTGTATTTTGGTGGAATATAAGTTTTCGATGCAATGAGATCTGATAAAAGGGTTAAATAGGCGTACAGGAAATGTTATCCTTGCTAAACTAAAGTTTTCAAATGTTTTTTTTTGGATAAAAAGGTCATGGAGCATGAATTGGGTAAACCTCAGAATTACTGCGTGGATTTTTTTAAAAACTTTGGTTACCACATTGAAAACCAAATACATCAGAGTTATCACGTGAAATTTCCCTTATTTTTAAAAAATTTTATGAATTGATTTTTTTTTTATCAGTTATTTGGTTAACATAATTTCACCAAGTATAAGAATTACAACTTTTCTTGAAGTTCAAATTCCTACAAAATTTAGGAATTCAATTACCAAAATTTAAATTCGTGTGTAAATTGTGATTTACTATATTTAACCCACCAAAAAAAAGTCAATTTTAGGGATTTGACCAAAAAATTAACTCAAAGAGAAATAGAAATTTCAATTAAAATCTAATTCCTATTTCTACCAAACGAGATTTTTGTAGTTATTTTGATTTCAGGGTTTTCTCGATGATTAAAAAATTAATTTTGTTGATGGTGATGAAAATTCTTTTTGGTTTCGACGAATTGTATGGCAGTGACACAGCGTGAATCAGTTTTAATTTGCATTATGATAATAATTACTTAATAATAACCTTCAATTTAAGCAGTGATTGGGGGTTGTTTTCAAGACAAAAATTTAGAGTATTAATTGTAGTATACACTATTGTTAAATTAATTAAATTTGTATAAACATACATTGAAAGAGGGTCATCCCATTTAACTTCGTTCAAATGAGACGATTTTATGATAGACCAATTTTAGTGGGCTGACTTAATGTATATTTACTGTTTTAAAGTGATTATTTTAATAATTTTAAAAATAATCACTAATTATAATCTTAAAGTAGTCACTTTTACTTATAAATTTTAAAGTAATCAATTAGAAAAAAAAAAGTTATATAGTGAGGAAGACCATAATTTGCATAAGATTCTGTATAAGTAATTTTAATAATTTTATTTTTCAGGTTTTGTGTTTAACAAGAACTTATTTGATGTGTTAGAAGTAAACGAAACAAACTATGATAATTGTAATTCTGAAAATTTCATAGCAAATATAAGGAAAGGTGGTAGAGACGTATACCAGTTGAGGGAAGGTAGACCATATTACTTCATTTGTAGCAAAGGCTACTGTTATGGTGGCATGAAACTCAAACTCGACGTTCTTGAACCTCCCGCACCTCAAGGAAACTACGCCGTTGGTCGTGGAGGTCTGAATTTCATGCCTATTTTGGTCGTTGTTCTGTCACTATTCATTGTTGTTTTTGCTTAAAGTTCTTAACTATCATAATAAATGATATTTACAAGTTACAATGATCGTGATTATTTATTTTGAATGGAATGACTTGTAATGCTAGTTGTGAGTTCATTTGGTGATTCTTTGCTTTTTTTATTTTTTTATTTTTTATTATTAGACATAAAATTTGTGTCAGAGTTAAATTGTCATTGATCATTTTGAAGTGATTCAAATGTGTCTAGCAAATTCAATCATGACAAATCATGTAATGATGTAAACGAAAAGGATCGTGTCGTGTTGTGTTGGTCATGTCATGAGCCCTAATTTCAATTTCATGATTTTATATTTTTTTGTAATTTGATTATAATATGACAAGTTTGGTAAGCTCTGTTGGCAAGCTGTAAAACAGGCCACATATCATGTCGTGTCAATCTCACAAAATGATAATTATAGTGACATGAGCCTTATCAAATTTTGTGTCTAGTTGTACATTTAATTTGAAGATAATTTTTTTATAATGAATTATTTGTGAAATAAAGCTTTTACAAGAAAATGTTGATCTAATATAAAAAAAATAGACTAAAATAATTAAGATGAAAAAAATGGTAAAATAAGTGAGTAGGAGGGAGTATACATATCTCTACCCTCTAGTATCAGTCTAGCCATTTATTATTACTGACTACCAATTAACGTATCAAACGTGCACCATATAACAAAAATTTGGCCTTCATATCATTTCTATTAAGAGGTTCATTGATAAATCTTATGTTGAAATTTAAATTCTCGTAGAAGTTGTTAGTCTGTAAATTATTTTCTACGAATTTAGAAATTTTAATGAAACGTCTAATAGAAATTTTAAGAGCATGAGAAATTAACATTAGCAAGGAAATTCCTTGACGTGTAAAATTTTAATAAGTATATTCTCTTGGTAATCAAAGTATAAATTTTCATGAGCAGCCAAATAACACGGATCAATTTCAAGGACTTTAGCAAGGTAAGTAACACCCAATATGTTAAAAATTTACACGGAATTTTAATTTCAATAGCAACTTAACGACTCCTTAATATTCTGATAAGTTAAGCTCAAAAGCAGATAAACCCTTTCTCTTTCAAGCTCTCAACTGTATCTCGAAGGCTTGTTTTAAGAGAAATGAACTCGTCCATGCCCAAACTTCGAGCTTTATCTTTAGAAACTTGATAATATGTTGCTTTCAAAGGATTATCAACATCATCCTCAGCAGAACTGAAACAATTGAAGCTTATATAGAAGTAAAACATAAACCAAAGGCTCAAAACATCTACACAAAACAAAAAAGCAGATCACTTACACTTCAGGGAGTTTGGTGTTAGGATAAAGCTCTTTTAAAATCTTGACGATCTCCGAACCAGGCGCTACGCTTTCGACCAAACAGTATCGCCCGTGTGCTGAAGGAACTTCGAGTGCTAAGATATGTGCTTTAGCGACATCTTTGACGTGGACCCAACCGAAAAACATAAATCGATATGTTTCTGAACCTGCACAAATCAATGAAATAGCAAAGTTAAGGTTAGCTTTATTAAGTGACTCTCATCGGATCTTTATGACCTAGCATTTCCCGTGTAAAATCAAGAGGTTTTTCTGATTGACAAATAGTAGCAAACATTATCACAAACTGAAGGACTTTAAATTTGTGGCTCGCAACATCAGTATGGAGTATGGACAAGTCATTATGACATCTACTTACAACTTCAAGTACTTGTAGTACACATGGGCTTATATGTTCAAGTCTAGGCACAGCCATGTTAGATACAAGATCCTCATCGGTCCCATCGAGATTGCTATACTTCTCCTCAAAAGCTTTCACATAAACACAGGGAATGTAGCAATCAAACTAAGATAGAGGATTATATGTTCCTAGCCTAGAGTGAATTGAAGAGTCGAATTTAGATGTGTTACTGTTAGAGTATATGACATATCACGGAGCTTTAATCATCAAGTTAAGCTTTTGGTTGAATTGGTATGTTGAAATGGTATCAGAGGCCAGCGTGATAAGAGATTACGAGTTCGAATCTCAAACACCCCTCATTAAAAGTGGAATATTTTGCGCGTGTGCGCATCCACACTTAAAGTGGAATATTTTGCGCGTGTGCGCATCCACACTTCTCGCCCATATGGGCTTTCGTGTGAGAGGGCGTGCTTTTGGTTGAGTTGTTTCCTTGATAGTTACATAGTACATACCATCAAAGAAGCAATATATGGCAGCTGCACTTGCATTGAGTGTTGGTTGTAACAAAGGTCCGATAGTCACACCTGGATTAATCATCACTAAGTCGATACCCTTCTCTTTTGTGAACTTCCAGGCAGCTTCTTCGGCCAAAGTTTTAGAGAGAACATACCACATCTGTTTAGATTCGCTATAGGAACATCAGGCATCGCTATGATTGACTAGAAAAATTGGTGAACAACCCGAATCACTAACCTTAGTCCTTCGAACAAAATCAGGATCAGAAAACCAACTTTCATCGACTGTAACCTCAGTACTTAGAGGTTTCCCAGTGCACAAAACTGCGGCCATTGAAGAAGTCAGAACTACTCTTTTTATTGATGAAAATTTTGCACATGAATTGAGAACATTTAGTGTTCCTTTCACTGCAGGTTCTAGGAATTCAGCCTGATGTGAGGGTGCCAGGAAAATGTAATTAGGACTTAGGAGGGGAAACAATCAATAAAGTTTTCTATAGAAAAAACTACCGGAGAACAAACACATATTAGTCCCATTCCATAATTCCAATGCGGTTGGATGTACCGTGTACGCAATCTTACCCTTGTTTGTGATAACAAAAGAGATTGTTCTGATTGAACTTTGATAGCAAACTCATTAAAAACATCACATATATAATAGTCTGCATAATTGTAATTGAAAACCAACAATATTCCGTAACTTCAATGTGAATAAGTGGTTTCTATTTAGGCAGGGTTTATAAGGTCAAATTTACATAACCTTACCCTTGTTTAGGATAAAAATTAAAGGGATTGTTTCCCAACTAACACTTGGTAACAAACATTATCAATAAATTTACAAAAATAAGAAGTGCATATGATTTAATAAGCCTTTTTGTTTCCATTGAGTGAGCCCCCGTATCATGACCTAAAATCATAAACAACTACATAGAGCTTGAAAAATTTATGATGGTCAAATGCAATGACTTTGAGAGTTTGAGACGATCACACCTTTGTTGTAACAAGAACCAAAAACAAAATTTCGAGGAAATAGGGGTTGTTCGAATGAGCAAGGAAGTTGTCCGGTCGAGCAAGGAAGATCAGAAAGAGGTGGAATATGGGTTTAAGCATGAAAAGCACCCGATGTACTCGAGCAAGCAATCCTTGTGCTCATTGGAAAAATGACAAGATTTTTTTGTTTTTATTTTGGTGAGGCCACAACATAATCATGCCCCTTTGTAAGTTCACCACATTGAATTTACCCATACAGAAAAAATTGTCTATTAGTAGTTTCATTTGTATGCATCATAATGACTATTGTTCACCCCACTTGTTAGTTTAAGGTCATAAAATGGTTAATTACTCATCTGTCTTAATGAAATTGTTACATTAAACTACAAAATAGCAACTCGTAAAATAAATTAAGAAAAAGCTTCAAACCTCAGTAATATTGGGATCATTATGAAGAGGAGAAGCAGTGTGAAAAACACCATGGCATCCCTCAACAGCTGCATCAAATGAACCCTCCTCCAATAGATTTGCTGCCACCAAATGAAGCCGATCTTTTGCTCCTTCTAAGCAATGCAAGTGCTCAACCTTTTTTGGGTCACCTATTTAAATTTTAACATTTTATTTATAAACAATTGAGCAATATTTTAGTACGTCAATTATGTTTTTTCAAAATCTATCATGTGAGAATCTGATTTAACTCGGTTGGAGCAAGTAAACTTATTTCTAAGTAAGATCTTGAATTTGACTTTTACATACCTCTTTTTTTTTCCTTTTCAATCTATCCTGTAATAAAAAAAATGAATTTATCCACTTATGAAAATCATTAAGTTATCCTAACGGTTGAAGATTTTTTTTTTCACGAGGGTTCGGTTCTCGTGGATTTTGAGAAATAAATTAACCTCATCAAGTGTGTGTATATAAGTCAACACTTGTGGAGTTGTGGCCTGCAGGCCTGAGTCCATAAATGCCACGTGGGTGTGTCAACGTAAGCGAGAGCTCATAAGTTCATTATATGTAAGTCAATGCTTATTATTCGTGAATTTGTGGGCCTGCATCTACGAATGTCGTGGGTGTGTCAATATAAGTGAGCTCAGAGGGTGATTAACCCTATATGTAAGTCGAGGCTCAGGATGATTATGTGATTGATTAATCACGGCCTAATATTTACCACTATTTCAATTTTCAACAATTATAATAAAAATTAGTCTCTTACCCATCCATTAAGTCTACTTATATTATTTTTAATGTCTATTTATATTATTCTTAATGTCTGCTTATCGTATCTTTAATACCTACTCACAATATCTTAAATGTCTACTTATATCATTTTAAATATCTGCTTAGAATATTTTAAAAAATATATATTAGACCGTCCCAAGAAGAGATGGTCTCTCTGTTAAGAATTTGTGTTCCAATAATAAAATTTGTAGTTTATTCTTTTACAAATAATTTTAATTAATCACCAGGATGTGTAAATTACTATTAAAGATAAAAAAAAATAATAGTAAAATAAATAAAATTTAAAGAATATATTAAATTCACAAAACTCTCGTCCTAGTAAATCTCGTGATTTGTTAATTCTTCAAACAGTTATTTCCCAATACTTCCTCTTTCTTTTATAAGGGGTACAGTCGTACGAAAGGAATAAAGTACACGGTAAGAATCAAATTACTGTTACAAAGATCGAAAAGTTTTAATAGTCGGACTAATAAAAATTTCCACGTTTAGTTGAACATTAAAATTTAAAATTAACCCATGAATTTAGATTTATAGACACTCTCCTTTAATCTCTAACGTTTTCTTGCCAAAAACATGTGAAGTAATTAAAGAAATTGAAGCAATTATAGAGGGATTTTGAAGCAATTAAACTACCAAAATTATAATTGTACTAAAATAAGATGAAATTCAATCGGAGAAAAAGAAATTGAAGGATGAGGACAGAGAAAAAAATAACCAGGATCACGAACGGTGGCTTTAACGGTGTAACCTCGTTGAAGAAGAAGCTTAACTATCCATGATGCTATGTAACCGGACGCTCCGGTTACACAAACGGTAGTTCCTTCCCCACTCATTATTTCTCTCTCTCTCTATTCTGTCAATTGTACTTTGTAGTTTGTACCGAGAGAGAACGTATGATATTTTAAGTAACTTGATAGAAAATGTACCCGATTCTTAAATATCGCCACTCTTTTCATTTTATCGCCACCCCTCCAAATGAAATTATAAATTTACCCCTAAATTTAAAAAATTTAAAACTTTGTCATCCCTTAAAATTTCTTATTTATAATAATAATAATAATAATAATAATAATAATATTTAAAAAAATAAATTAAATATAATAATTTAAACAAAAATGAAAATTTTATAATAATAATAATAATAATAATAATAATAACAATAACAATCACAATAATAATAATAATAATAATAATAATAATAATAACAATAATAATAATAATAATAATAATAACAATAATAATATAAATAAAATTAATAATAATATTTAAAAAAAAAAAACCCAGTCGCACCAAAAACCGCAAGCCAACTGGGGTTCAGTCGCGGAAAAAATCGCGGCTGGACCATGGTTCAGTTGCACAATTTTGTGCGACTGAACCGTGGTCCAGTCGCGGTTTTTTCCTCGACCGAACACCTGTTGGCTCGCGGTTTTTCCTGCGAATGGGTTTTTTTTTTTTAAAAAATTATTATTAATTTTATTTATATTATTATTGTTATTACAATTATTATTATTATTATTATTATTATTATTATTATTATTATTATTATTATTGTGATTGTTATTATTATTATTATTTGTTTAAATTATTAATTAACAACTAAATTTTAATTAATATATTATTATTATATTAAAAAATAATTAAACATTCAAATAAATTATTTAAATTAAAAACTAATCATGATAATAATAATAATAATAATAATAATAATAATAACAATAATAACAATAATAATAATAATAATAATAATAATAATAATAATAATAATATAAATAAAATTAATAATAATAATTTTTTTTTTAAAAAAAATACAATCGCACAAAAAATCGCAAGCCAACCGCGGTTCGATCGCGGAAAAAATCGCGGCTGGACCACGATTCAGTTGCACATTTTTGTGCGACTGAACCGTGGTTCAGTCGCGGTTTTTTCCGTGACTGAACCCCGGTTGGCTCGCGATATTTCCTGCAACTGGGTTTTTTTAAAAAATTATTATTAATTTTATTTATATTATTATTGTTATTATTATTATTATTATTATTATTATTATTATTATTATTATTGTTGTTGTTTTCATTATTATTATTATTATTATTATTATTATTATTATTATTATAAATAAGAAATTTTAAGGGGATGGAAAAGTTGTAATTTTTTTAAATTTAAGGGCAAATTCGTAATTTCATTTGAGGGGTCGGGTGGCGATAAAATAAAACGGAGTGGCGAAGTTTGATAACTCCCAAAATGTAAGCAAATTTATCGAAATAGAGAGTATTTAAAAACGAGTGATTATTTGTTCTTATTTTTAAATTTTAATTATTTTCATAGAGTATTTGTAGAGTTTTAACCAAAAAATTTAAATTTATTGTTGAGCTATTTTTTTAATATGGTATTAGAGTGACAGAGTCAATTATAATAGGTTAAAATTTCATTCACATCTCATTTTGAATGAAAGTGTCATTATTTGTTTTTTTAGCTAGCTTTGACCCCTTACAAAATATATGATATATAGTTTAAAAAGTGCAAAAATATAAAACATTTTATTGTAGCTCAATAATTGGAGTAAGACATTTGTGACTTATCTTAATTTTAGTAATGTTTTTTTTGAGACTTAATAGGCGAATATGTGGAGTCAAAAACACTTAGATTTTTTCATAAGCGATAACTATAAGAAGACTTTAACTCCAGTTGTTGAATATAACTTTTGCTATGATTCAAAATCATTTCAGTTTACACAATTTTAAAATTTTTATACTCCTAGTTTAATTAAGTTTCATATAGTAAATAATTTGCTAGTATATTAAATATTTAGCTCCTCCTAATTAAAAGTTTTAACTTTGCCGCCCTGTAAGACAGTGAGGAATGCAATAATATATAATACATCTCTGAGTTTGGATCATTAGCGAAAGTGCTTAACCTTTTGTACGTTATAAAAAATGCTCAACTTTTAGCTACATTTTTTTGTTGTTGTTGATCTATTATTTATATCTTCTAATTCCATCCACGTCAAACTCATTTTCTAACTATTCTATATGAAAAAAAAAAAAATTAGAATACTAGATTGTTGGAAATTATTAAAGGAGTATCTTGTATATAGATGATAAATTTGCATGATGACCTACTATATATTGCAATTTGCAAGTGATGTATCATATATTCATATGCATATGATACAAAAGTAAATTGGACGGTTGGACCATATTCGGTCTATTTACGTATGTGCGATGTGACATGAGTACATGGTCATTCATCATGATGCATGTAGGTGATACCATCATTTCATGTACAATAGATCAACTATCAACTTAGATCGACCAATGCAAAATCAACAACGATTACATCCTTATCCTTTTACTTCACTAAATTCTCTGTTTTTTCTTTAAATTGCGAGAGTTTTATATTGCACAAAAAATAAAAAATACTGGTATTATTAAATTGTATAGATAATATTAATAGAGAGTTAAATGTATGAATGAAAATAATAAGTAAGGATGTTATTATAAAAAAATCATAGCAAAGTAAAAATGATGATCTATTAGAGATATAAAAAGTATCTTAGAGAAATGGCATAGCTTAGTTATATGTTTAGATGCAGTAATCTAATTATGGTAGGTATAAGATAAAGCGGAAGGATCAAATTAAGAATAGCATAAGTGAGTTTCATCTCTTTAAGTGTTTAATCAAAGATAAAAGTAGTTAGAGATAAACTACGCTGTTGGTAGTTATCTTTGTCATGATTATTATTTGTGACTTTATGATTGTTATATCGATCATTTTCTTTTGGTTTATGTTATTAATCTTGCTATTTTCTCTCTATGAATTAAAATAAGGTTATTTATTTTCATTTTACAACTAATAAGCCATGCACTTTTCCAATTAATGTCTTGCTCTTGCTCGGCCACTTATGATATCAGATTGGACTCTCAAATATCAATTATTTAAGGCTACAATAATTGAAGATAGAAGAATTTGGAATAGAATTAACAAAGTTTGGAGGACTTTCTTTTTATGGATAAAAAAGCAACAACATAACCTCAATTTCTTTAGACAACATCTCTATAAAAATAGACAAGACAGAGATGGGCCGGGTGAGAAACCGAATGCTCATTCTACCTATGCCCCAGTCCCTACAACTCTGTACGACTCCCAAAAATTTGACAAAATACGTTAAATATTTAAAAAAAAATTCAAAAAATAACCGTTTTCATATCAAAGATGTAGATAGGTATAATAAAAAAATCAAAACTCTTTTATTCGTGTTATTAATAGCGAACTAATGGAAGATAATGTATGTTGTAGCTAGACCTGGGAAAACGGTCGGTCGGTCGGGTTTTGGGTCGGATCAATTTCGGTCGGGTCATTTTCGGGTCGGGTCAGTTTCAGGTCGGATCACTCTGGGTTTCGGGTAGGTTCGGATTGACCCAACGGGTTACCATAAAACATTAGAATATCCAATCGACTAATTCAACATAAAAAAAATCATTAAAATGTCTAAAAAAAATCATTAGAGAAATTATATGTACGATTTTCAAAAAATAGTTGGTATGTCAGGTTCATTTAAGTGCAAGAAAAATAGGGGAATTAATACTTATTTTGAAAGACTTGTAAGATACGCGCTTTATAAAAGTTATTTTGTTTATTATAATTGTAACGTTAGATAAAAATGACGTTAAAATTATCTTCACAATTTTCATGTTGGAAAGATATACAACTAACTAAGTACTTATTTCGTTTTATAAGATACGCTGTTTTATAATTTAGGGTAGCGACATTCGTTTTTTGAAAAGCTCATTCAAACGTGCGAAACGTTCGTATAAATTATATTGATTTGCTTACTGAAATGTAGAAGAATTAAAAACTCATTTGACTGATTTAACAAGATACATGTATTCAATTAAGATGATTATAACGTCCTGTTTTTAAAAAAAAAATAATTACGATGGCTAAAAAGACGTTAAATACGTGTTTTTTGAGATCTATTGATGAGTTTTAGGGTTCAAGTGATACACTCAATATGTTGAGATACTTTGAAAACTAAAATTTTATTTGAAATGAATTCTAACATTGAAATTACTCTAAAAATTGATATTAAATCTGTCAAAACGGGTCGGTTTTCGGTCGGGTAATTATCGGGTCGGTCATGTTTCGGATTAAGTCGCTTTCGGGTCGGTCGGGTTCGGGTTTTGTCGGGTCGGGTCCCGGGTTCATTTTCGGGTCGGATCAAATTTTCCCAGGTCTAGTTGTAGCTATTGCAGGGACAAAAATATATAGTTGTTGGTTCACTTGTTGTCTTGTTGACTTTAGGGATGGTCATGGGGCGGGTCTAGAGCGGGTCCAGCCAGACTCGTATCCAGACCCATTAATTTTTAGTGGATCCAGATCTGGATTCGGATCCTAAGGGTCCAAAATTTACACTCCTAGATCCAGACCCGCCGGACTTGATGGGTCTAGGGTTCTTAATGGGTCCTTAATGAATCTAAAAAAAGTATCTTAGCTTGGCAAATTTGAGCCATTTGTAAGTCGTTTTTTTAGTTTGTCTTCTTATCTTGATCTGTCTTCTTATCATGATTTATTTCCATTTATTATTAATATTTAGTTTGTCAATAAAAAAGTTTATAAATAATAAATAAATAAAATTTATTATAACAAATTCTTTTCAATTTATTTCAAAATTCAATGAATGTACACTAATTAGAGGTGAGCCGTTGGGTAAAAACCAAAGATGCACATATAAAATACACGACTTTTTAGTAAAATGTCCGGATTTGGGTTCACGGGGAGGGTCTATAGGTCTTATTTGGGTCTGGGTTTGTATCTAAGGGTTTGGATCTGAATCCAGACCCATTATTTGTTTTTGAGATCTAATTCCAACCTGAATTTGATAAGTCTCAAATAATAAGTCTCAAACCCTAGAAAAGGGGTGGATTCGGGGCAGGTCTTATAGGATCTTGGACCCATGACCATCCATACTTGCTATTATGAACAGCGAACAACCTTAGTTTTTCTGTCCTTTCAAAAATTATAAAATTGTCTTCCTTTTGTTCGCTGTTAGTAACAACGAACAAAGTCTATCGTGGTAAATTTCTTTTACAAGCCTCGACCTTAGGCTTGGAAACGGAGACAGTTATTTAAAAAAATATTATTTTATTCAATTTTTCTACAGTTCTCTCCCAACTATTTTTCTCCATTAATTTATACTTTTTTTTGTGTTAATTTCTTAATATGTTATACTTTTTTCATTTCATTGAGATTCTTAAATATGTTACGTGAATCAATACGAACTATGTAAGTGCGGCAACTAATTTCAACCGTTTGGTAACGGGTAAGTAATACATTCTTCGTTTTATTATCCTTGTAATTGATAGCATCATAGAAATATTTTTCCACACAATATATGGGAATTAGTAACAAACATTTAAGAGCAGAAGTAATCCACTTTCGATACAACAATATACAAATAACCAACAGAATAAAGTAGTCACTAATCATAGTAATTAAGTAGAATCCCGTCAATATTCTTTGGAAATGGACTTAAAAGAAACATTGAATCATTGAATGCATCACTAAATTACAATGTTTTTGAAAGATAACATTTTGAATTAAACTTCTTCTGTTGTTCCTCAACACGTTTGAATTTGCCAGAAAAAACTAGGCATGCAATGCTTCAATTTAATTTAACGTACGATAAGTTAACACGAAATCTTATTATCTACTCTCTCCGTTTTCTAATGTTCTTCCCCATTTAGAATATTTTATTTTGGAGAGAGAAATTTGATTAAGATTTTCAAGACGTATATAATAGATGATAAAATATATTCATGTGAGATCTCGTTTTAAATTCGTCTTAATGTATACTTTTTTATCATATATTATTTATAATTTTTTATAATGCGTATTTAGAGATAGTAAAGTTCGAAAATTTATTTGAAAATTGTGCAAAAAGTAAATGGAAAGAACAAAATAAACGGATGAAGTATTTTTTAAAACTAGAGTAAAAAACTGATGAGGAGGTAAAGGTGTGGATCTCAAATTTATGTTGAAAAAAAAAAACAAAATAAAGAATAAACCTCAAAATACTTAAGTTAAAGAAATATAGGGTAAATAAAATATTTACCTGATCTTAAAATTATTAACTCCACCAGTAATTTAACCATTATTCTTCTATGATTTTAGTTAAAGTTATCTTTACATACTCTATATATTATAAAAAAAAATTGGGCGACGGCCTTTCTCGCCATACTTAAGTTATTCTACTATGGATAATGTATTAACATTACTTTTTAGTAGTATCTTTAGTCATATATATAAAAAATAAATAATAAATAGCATGATATAATTTAAATGTAGAATAATATATATATATATATATATATATATATATATATATATATATATATATATATATATATATATATATATATATAACATAAAATGCCAAAAGTATAAATACGTTAATAAATGTAGACAACTAGACACAAGAAACAAATTACATTAATAAAACTTTTAAAATTTATCTACTTTTGTCTTGTGTATAATTTGTTGCATTTTAAAATTCTAACAATTATGAATTTTTAAAAATTTTAGAATATGTATAACATGTGACTTTGTTTATTAAGTTGACAAATAATATAACAGAATTTAAAACTACACATGAAATTCAAGTCTTATATCAGTTAAAGTAAGTATCACTTTTTCAGATAAAAACATAAACATAATTTTTTTCCTAACACTTTCGTTCTTTTGTCTAGTTTAATAATCCAAAAAAATATACATTTATATTAAGTGTTAAGACTTTGGACCACAATGAACTTGTTTGCCGTGTTACTTTTTTTCTCTTAAGTTGCTTCTTACATCGTTACTCCAATCCATTATTGTCCCTACTACTACTACAAACTATGACACTGTTGACATAACTACTTCCTAGAAATAAATAATTATAAAATATGAAACATGTGGTACGATATTCTCTTCCTTTCCAATCTTATATAAGAGCTCAAAGCTCTAAATCAACCAAAGAATTTCCACACAATATAATAAAAGTCCTAGAAAAAAGAAAAATATTCATCCTCTAAATTTTCATTTGTCTATAAACTCTTACTCTTACCTAGTATAATTAAGCTCATCCCTTCATGGCATACCCACTTAGTTATCCTCACCTTCCACAAAACATGCTACTAGAGCAACAACTTTGCCATCACCAACTCTTTAATCCATGGCCAAATAATCTTACCAAAATTACAAGTTATTCCTTATTTTCTAGTCGACGTCGATCATCAAAACCTAATAGAATGATTCAAAATGCATTAGTGCAAAGTCGTTTTGAATTATCGGTGGAAGAGAAAAGACAAAAAGAGTTTTTTCTTATGCAGAAGCCTGAACCTCAAGAGGATCCTAGGCTTCTGCGCGAGGTATGGAGAGAAATTCATGGAAAAAATGATTGGGAAGGGATATTAGACCCTATAAACTCCCATCTTCGTCAAGAAATACTACGTTATGGGGAGTTTGCTCAAGCTTGTTATGATTCTTTTGATTTTGATCCTCACTCTATGTACTGTGGATCTTGTAAGTTTGTGACTACTGAATTCTTTGACAAGTTGGAAATGGCTCATTATGGCTATAATATTTGTAGGTATGTGTTAAAAATTCTCAAGAAATTCATTTAGGTTTAATATTGTCATTCCTTTCTCATGCTAGTATTCCTACAAAAAGTTCATTTTGTCATGGGAAAAATTAGAGCCGACCCTAAGATTTAAGAGGCTCAGAATAAAATATTAATTATGGCTCTATACTTACTAAATATGCTATTTTAGTCCCCCTAAGGCTCCAACTATTAAATAATATTAAAGTGTCATTTTTCTAATTTGTTGGATGAGTCAGGAACATAGCCCCCTCTTGCCCCTTATAGGATGGCCATGGGAAAGACTAGAGATTAATCCTTGCACGTAAGAGTAAGGGTAAACTAATACATATGCTAGAAGGTGAAAATCAAATTCCTATCCCAAGTAGAAAGAAAATACACTCAAATACTGGGTTATGATTCTCAGTTCTACAAAAGTTTTTAAAGATAGTAATGCTCATTAAATTCTTGTTAAAATAAGCAGCAAATTAAAATTATATATATATATATATATATATATATATATATATATATATATATATATATATATATATATATATATATATATATATAAGTTTATGTCTTTAAATTACAACAATCGTCAAGATAAAACTATCAGCTTATTTTTAGTGATTATTGTAAATTTATTTTAAATTACAATAATCGCCAAGATAAAACTATCAGCTTAGCTTATATTTAATGGTTGTTGTAAATCTATTTTAAAGGAATAAAAGGAGCACTCTTCCTATTTGATTTTTGATATTCTATTTCTTTAAAAATGAAATTTATGGAGTCTTTGTATGTTTAAAGAAAAAAATACAAAAATCATTTACTAACGGACCATAACAATTAATAATCCAACCTTAGGAAAAGAATTATTCATTTTGTTACTTTTATATAGAATATAATTAAGGCTTGTTTTTTTTATATATAATTGTTTAAATTTACATAAACTTATTCAAACATATTTGTCTTTATATTGCTTATGTATCAAACTTGTTAGACAATATTTGAACTCTTAAAGAGTCTTATTAAAAATTCACTTACTCTTATATATAATTGACCTTATTATTTCTGTAATAACAAATATAAAATAAAACCCAACCATTATTGACTTTTATTTGAATTCATATGAACTTTCTAGCTAGCCCTTATCGCTCTAAAATTATTATTAATTCTTATCTCAAAACATTCCATGTTAATATCAAAATTTAGTTGATTATATAAAATGTTGAAAACTTTTTGAACCAATAACCGAAATAAGCTCTTCATATTGGAGATCTTAAGTGCTGTCTACTCCAACAAAAACAACCCTCTTTAGATAATGGCGTAATGTTACTTGATTATAATGATGATAATTTAGATTTTAGAGAAAGAAAATGGGTCTAATTATATTCCATTGACAACTATGAAGTTAATTGTCATCTTAATTATAATTTGTTAGAGTATATAATATTTTATAGGGCTTTAACTATAAGCTTAAACTTTTGGTCGAGTTGGTTTCTTGATATGGTATCAGAGCCAACATAACAAGAGGTCACAAGTTTGAATCTTACTCACCCCTTGTTTTGTGCTATAAATGAGTCGGGTCTATGTTGCTTCCACGCTTACTCAAAAAGCTTTCGTGATGAAACGTGTTAGAGTGTAATATATTTTGGGTATTAACTATTAGTTTAAATTTTTCGTTGAATTGATTTTTTTAACATAATTATCTTGTTGTTAAAATAATTTAGTTGATGTCACATACAAGGCCTACAAACATTTTATCTAACCTAGCACTCAAATTTTATGCCCTAATTATAGGTACCTTTATGCAACCTCAAACATTAATCTTGAAAGTTTCTTCCAAAAGTCAAGAAGCATTAGGAGTATATGGAGCCCACATGCAAATTGGATGGGTTATGTTGCGGTCACTAGTGATGAAGAAGAGATCAAAAGGCTTGGACGTAGGGACATTCTCATATCATGGCGAGGAACAGTCACATACCTAGAATGGTTGCATGACCTTAAGAATATACTTCGACCAGCCCATTTTAGAGACAACCCTAACGTCCAAATTGAGTCCGGATTTTATGATCTTTACACCACCAAGGAAGAGAATTGTAAGTATTGCTCGTTTTCAGCTCGCGAGCAAGTCTTAGCCGAGGTGAAGCGACTAGTCGAGCAGTTCAAAGGGGAGGAGCTCAGTATAACAATCACCGGGCATAGTTTAGGTGGTGCACTTGCATTACTTAGTGCGTATGATATAGCCGAAATGAGGCTTAATATTGTTCGAGATGATAAGAATCGTACTAAGAAAATACCAGTTTCGGTGTTTTCCTTCGCAAGTCCTAGGGTTGGAAATCTTAAGTTTAAGGAGAGGTGTGATGAGTTAGGAATTAAACAACTTAGAGTGATTAATGTTCATGATAAGGTTCCCACTATGCCTGGCCTTATAGCCAATGAGAAGAATAAGTTACAAAAGTATCTAGAAGACAAGGTACACTTTCCTTGGAGTTATGCCCATGTTGGGACTGAACTTCCTTTGGATCATACCCATTCGCCTTTTCTTAAACCATCTGCAGATATAGGTTGTACCCACAATCTTGAAGCTCATCTACACCTCATTGATGGTTACCATGGTAAAGGAAAAAAATTTAGCCTAGCTACCAAGAGAGATATAGCTCTTGTTAACAAGGACTCCAGCTTTCTTAAATCTGAATACGGGGTCCCTCCTCGATGGAGGCAAGATCTCAACAAGGGTATGGTAAGGAACGCAGAGGGCCGGTGGGTTGTTCCTGAACGAGCTAGAGTCGAGCACCATTCACCCGACACTGCCCACCACTTTGCCCTTGCCATGAAGTTTGCTTATGACCCACATTTTCACTTATCGTTCAATGGCGATCCATGAAGGGGTTTATTAGCTACTCTACAACATCCATGGTTAATTTTGAGATATCATTCAAAAGGCCTTTCGCTTAGGGCCCACCATTTGAAATGTCTTAATATGAAATTCAACCAAAAGGAAATAAAACAAACAAGATGTGACATTGTTTTGGGGTGTACATATATGGTATTAATTGTATGATGCACTTGTTTTGGAACTTTTGTACACCTAAATCATGTGGTTTGTGGTTCTCATCTTAAGGTTGTACGAAATGTCAATGAATACAATGTTGATAACACATTGTTTATTGATGTAACATTGTCAATTTGCACTACAACGTTTGTGGGGCATTTATTTAAGTTGGGTGTTGGGGACCAAGTCATCAACATCAAATTGCTCATGTACGTATATGTATGTCAGGGATGCTGTAAATAGTTTGATGTGAGTTATAAATTGATGCATGTGTATATATATAATACAATTACAATAATTAATTAATTATTTTTTTATGTTAAAATTTGTTTATTGAATATGTTATAGATGGATAACAATTATCAATTTCACAAGGATTACATTTAAATTGTTTATTACATTGTATTTCTTTACGGAAAATGATATAAATTTTATTTTCTGAATATAAAATTATTTTACGATATCAATGAAAATTATACAATAACGATGTAATTAATATTATAATTTCAATGCACATTGCACAAATTTTCACCAAATATTTAATTCTACTGTTAACTTTTTTTTAACAATAATACAACGCTTATATACTCGAAATATCTTATTTTATTAAATGGAAAAAAGGGTATCATTTGTATTTGCCTTTAGACACTCGTACAAACATAGCTTCTGTATCCTATTTAGGAATGTTCATGAGAACTAAGAAAAATAGAATCTTTTGGATGATAAATTTATTATTCTATTGAATAATAATTTTGATGGAAGAATAATGGTGAACATAAACATTAAAAAAATATTAAAAGAACATTAGTGGAAAAAATATTTGGACTACAACTAATAAAAAAATATGTTTATGAAGTTGATGAGAAACACGTGGAAACTATAAGAAATATATAAAAATGTTAAGTTAAAGTTAGTGGAAGATATATGCAGACCATAAACATTATTAAAATACTTTTTATGGGAACAATAAATGAAACACCCCAAAATAACAAATGGAAACTTCTTTCCATTTTTTAATAAAGTTCCCACAATAAATATTCACAAAAATTAAGAAAAATAAAATCTTTTATGTAAAGAATTATATTATAAAATACTTAATTTTTTATTTTTTTTATTGAACACATGTCACTCCAGTATTATTATTTTTTTTCCCTTCAAAAATTCTAGTGGTACAATAGACACCTATCTATATACTAAATGTAATATTCTTAATGACAAATGAGTATAAATATACTATATACCATATTATTCTAAATGACAAACGAGCATCAAATATTTTTTTCTGTCAATATTAATCCAGTTATTCTTCATAGTAAACATGAATATAGTTCTCATCATAAATATATAAATTTAAATATAATATTTAATGATATATACAGAAATTTTCTCTATTTCAAAGTATTTGCAATATTTGTGTTTTTACACAGTCCAATGCACTTATTTAATATCCAATATTTCTCAAAGAGATCGTCTCTAACCAGAATTTGTGTTAAAGTAATTTAGTTTATTTATATAAACCAAATAATAGTTATTGAATTAATGTGTGACGAATTTGCATGAAAAGTCCTAATTTGGACTTTACTAGTACTATCTATAACTACTCCTGAAATTATTTTCCATTGTAAATTAACTATTTTTGTAAAGTAGCTCTAAGCAGCCTTGTATACCAGATTTGTCAAAACCGCAAGGACGACGTATGGAACAAGAGAGTATGGGCGCCCGATAGAGTTGTTCTAACAGCGAAGTACGAGGTTTATCAGTGTATCCAAGCTGTGCACCCTAGCATTCCAGCCTCCAGGAGTCAAGTGGATGTGGATGGAGAATCTTTAGACTACAAGAATGGAGATCAGGTTTCATTTCAACATAATTTACTAAGTGTGATATATTTAGTGACATTTAATTTAAATGTCACTATTTCAAATTTTAATAGTATGTATAGTTGATTTAATAACATTTATTAGACCCTTTAGCAACTTAATAAAAAATCATACTCCCTCCTATTCAGTTCATTAGTCCCAAATCCAAATATGGTCAAGCCACCCTATTAGTCCCAATTCTATTTTTAGTATATATTTTTTACTCTTTTACTCTTACTCACGTTACTTTTTTTACAATTATACATTCATTAAACTCTATCAACTAACCCCTATAAATCCTACATATTCTTAATAAAACACATTAATTACATTTCCCTAATCACCCAAAATTAACCTTTCCCTCCATTTTGTAAACCTAACCCTAGATGTTCTTCATACATATTCTGGCAATCTTTATCTATCTCCATATCAACAAGCACCCTAGAAAACATCATTTCTGTTCATTTGTTCTTCAAAATCTGAGTATTTTCAAATCTGAGTTTGTTCTTCGAAATCTGAGTATTTGTAGATCTGAGTTTTCGATTTTGTGGGTACGTAATTTCTGATGTTCTTGTTATTATGTTCTTCGATTTTTGGTTTGTTGTTGTTGATTTGGTCTTATTTTTTTCCTGTTTTACGATCTGGGTTTGTTCTTGATTATTTTGTGCATTTGTTCTTCAAAATCTAGAGGTTTGTTCTTCGAAATCTGGGTTTGTTGAGGATTTTTTACTTTTTTTTTTCTTTGTTTGTTCAAGATCTGGGTTTGTTCTTGATTTTTTTTTTCGTTTCAGAATCTGGGTTTGTTCCTGATTAATTTGTGCGTTTGTTCTTCGATTTTGTGGGTATGTTCTTTGAAATCTAGCTACGTAATTTGGGTGATTATTTCTGGATCTAATTTTTTTCGAAATATGAGTATTTGTAGATGTAAGTGTTTGTTTTCGATTTTGTGGGTACTTAATTTCTGATGTATTTGTTCGTATGTTCTTTGATTTTTTGGTTTGTTGTTGTTGATTTGGTCTCTTTTTTTCTGTTTCAAGGTCTGGCTTTGTTCTTGATTATTTTGTGCGTTTGTTCTTCAAAATCTGGGGGTTTGTCCTTCAAAATATGGGTTTGTTGTTGAGTTTTTACTTTTTTTTTTCTTTGTTTGTTCAACATCTAGGTTTGTTCTTGATGTTTTTTTCGTTTTAGGATCTGGGTTTGTTCTTGATTATTTTGTGGGTTTGATGAACACCGGTAAGATTCTTGATGATGATAGCCCTAAAAGGGTTGATGATGATTACCCTAATTATCCTGATGAATCTGATGATGACTATGAATCATCTGTTGAGACTAATCCACGTTGGGGTCGAGAACTGGATTCTAAGGGTGAACCTATCTATACTCCAGAACTGGACGATCCTAACCATGTGTATAACTCGATAGATGTTGTATTTGCTGAAAGTGATTGTGAGCAGGAAGAATGGCTTGATAGCCTTGGTCCATTTACAAGTATGTTTATGGTCATTAATTGCATATTTTTCTTGACTAGTAATGAAATGAATTTTTGGGTTGTTGTTTGAATTGATGCATTAATGAATACATGCCCAATAAACTTATGTGAGGGCAAATATTCTGGGCCACATTCATAGCATTATTCTATTCATTTATTGATTTTAGGAGGCTTGGTATTGACACCATATTTGATCTTGGAGGCTACCAATTGCCACTAAAATCAAATGTTTATAAAAATAAGGCCTTAACTTAATGATGAACAAAAATTAAACCTGAGAGTAACTACTAAACAACCACTATTTTGATTTTACTATTATTTCAATACAATTATTTCACAATAAACAACATAAATTTTTATACTTGTTGTTGAATTTGAAACAAATGCTTCCCAAAATATATCCAAAAGCTGTCCAAAAACTGTCCAAAAGTGTGCTTGATTGTTGTGTTGTTGGATCTTTCTTGTTGTCCAAAATGTGCATTCCTCCCTTGCTGCTTTATGTGCTTCTGGCTGTTTGGTTGTTGTTGTCCATGTTGATTCTGCCCTGTGTGACTTCAATTTGTGGTTCACTCAATTGAACATCCCCTTGAAACCCAATCATTTGAACTAATTCATTAATTGTTTCAAAGCTCACCTTAGTTAGCAAGTGTTGAAGTGAATCAACAACCAAGACTTTGTCCACTGACAAATAATCTAGCAATGTTCATTCTCTTGCTTGTTTGGTTTTGTTCATGTGTGGTATGTGGTAGTCAAAACCACCTTTTCTTTTTATGATTTCAATCATGCAAGCTTGTAAGGTAATGAACACAAATCTCAAACACTGAGGATTTAAATTCTCAAATGCCAAATTCACTGTTCTTAATAATTGTCTTATATTGTATGCTGCCTTTTGAAATTGTAATGCTTGAATAGATCTAAAGAAACCAAGATCTAAGACATTCATGTCAGGTGAATTTGGTGGTTGTTGCACAAGTTGGATATTAAATCCATCTTTTGTTGCTTCATCAACAAAATTCTTGTCATTGGGTGCTACATGAGGCTTTGCATTATCTTGTTGAATGATAATGTCTTTTGAAAGTATACTAGGCCATTTAGCACTGATTGTTGGTATGACATTGTTTATGAGCATTGCCCTCATGTGCTCTTTGATGATTGATTGATTTGGTTTAGTTTCTAATTCTCCCTTCCTCCTGAGCTCCTCTTCGTAGGTTCCTGACTTATAAAAGGCCACATACCTATCTTTCCATCAAAAATCACATTACCATTAGATGCATATATTGGTTTTACTACAGCACACATAAACATGATTTTAGGAATAAACCTTTTCAATTGAATTTCCCTATGTAGCTCTACTTCACCCGGAGCAAGATAGTAAGTCTGTGTTTCACGGGTTAGATAGAAATACTTTTCATCTATGTGAATAATGTTATCTTGTGATTTGAATTTATATGCATCAATCATCATAGTAACACTTAGAAATCGCAAAAAATAACCTGTGCAACTTATTTTTTTCAATTTGGGCAGGTTTTAGAGGATTTGTGTGCTTCCTTATGATTTTCTTTTTCTTCCATCTAAATATAGTTGATTGTGATACCCCAATTTGTTTTGCCACTGAATGTTGCGTTGTCTTGAATTCACATTTGATTGCTTTGAATTTTTCATCATCGAATTGAACCTTGTTACTTGGTTCTCTTCCAATCCTCTTATTCCCCAAGTTGATTACTGTTTTGTTGTTGATTTGATTTTGAACTTCCTTCCATAACCTTGTTATGGTTTTCCTACAAAGTTGAAATTCATTAGCTAGTTTGTTGATTGTGCCAAGCTCTGGTCTACCTTTTTTGTTCATGGATGAGAAGAGTTTTTGCATAATTTGGGTTTTTTGATGTGGAGTAACATTTTTTGTTTTACCCATTGTGTTTGTTTTGTGTGCAATTAATAGAGCATATATAGAGGATTTTTGATGGTTCCCTCTCAAATTTTGTTTTGCTTATTTTTGCTTTTCCCTCCTGATTATCTGTTTTCAAATTTGAATATTTTGGAATTTAATTTTTTGATGGTTTCCTCTCAAATTCTGTTTTGCTTATTTTTGCTTGTTTCCTCCCGATTTTCTGTTTTCAAATTTAGATATTTTGGAATTTCATTTTTTGATTGGTCCCTCTCAAATTCTGTTTTGCTTATTTTTGCTTATTCCCTCCTGATTTTCTGTTTTCATATTTGGATGTTTTGGGATTTTGTTTTTTTATGGTTCCCTCTCAAATTCTATTTTTGCTTATTTTTGCTTGTTCCCTTCTGATTTTCTGTTTTCAGATTTGGATGTTTTGGAATTTCATTTTTTGATGGTTCCCTCTCAAATTCTGTTTTGTTTATTTTTGCTTGTTCCCTCCTAATTTTCTGTTTTCAGATTTGGATGTTTTGAAATTTTATTTTTTGATGGTTCCCTCTCAGTAAATCTGTATCAAGTTTTTAGAATTTTTGGACATTTAGATACTTGATGAAACAAAAAGATTTGACAAATGTGGTTGTTTGATTTAATTTTGTGGCCTAATTTTAATGCATTAGTTTATGTTTTGATTTTTTTTCTGAAGTCGATGAAAGAAAAAAAAACGCAATCACATGATCAGCAAAGACTACGACTATCCCGATGTTGTTGAAGAGTTGAAAAAGCTTGGAGAAATTAAGTAGTCGATCCTTATGTAATTTTATTTTTCGTTGTTGGAACTGTTAATTTTAATCAATGGTGAACTATGTAATGTATAAATTCATAAATGTATTAGTCAGGACTTGTATCAGATTTTCAATTTTCAGAATTATGTTTAATTTTCAGAATTTTTTAATTTATTTTCAAATTTTTTTATCCATTTTTAGAAATTAGGAGGCAAAATTAAAATTTTGGAGGGAATCATTAATCTAATAAGGAATCATTAACAATTTACTAATTCATCTTATCTCTCGTATTTAAGTGGTCTCATTTGACTCACCTAAAAATTGGTGAAAAGTCAAATGGGACTAATGGGAGGAATAGGAGGGAGTACTAAAGTTTTTCGAGACATAATATCTAGTGACATTTCTCATAAATGTCACTATAGATTATAGTAACAATTACATATGCCACTAAAGGCCAAATAAAGTCTAATTAAATTATTTTATAGTAAAACTTAAAATAAAAACAAAATATTATTATACTAAAAATATAAATCATTGTCATTTTTTAATGCCATTAAATTCAATGTCCCGAAAAGTTAAATTTTTTGTAGTGTTTCTCTTTTTTTTAGTTGGCTTGTTTTAGATCGTTTTGTTTGAGTTTCTTGTTGTTGAGTCTGTTGCTGACCCCCTGGCTACCCTAATTTAGCGGTTGTTTTAGCATTTTATATTGTTGTGAGGTTCTTGTTTCGTAGCATATGAAGAGTAAGGCAACGAAATCCTTCATAGAAAGTAGGCCTTATTTTCATACTGATATTGTACTATATATTGGTCCCTTGTTTTCTGTAGGTATCGTTTTTTGTTTGGTTGATTTATATAAATTTGCTTTCCAAAAAAACTATTTTTGTAAAAGACCGCCTTTTAGTGAAAAGATGTATGCATTAATTGAGCAATTTAACCCATGTGTGTTGAAAATACTTCTCATGTGAAAAATATTTATCATTAAAATAAGAAAAAATTGTCCAAAATAATTCTACCTATTGCCCATCTTCTATGAATAATCACTGCTATTGATTATTTTAAATAATTCAACTTTTGTATATTATTTGCTGATAACACCCCTTTTCAGATTTTAACCGGTTACTGTAGGTATCTACTAGCCGTAAAACTCATTTTTTCTTCCCCTTTATGCTTCTTTGTTGCTTTAACACTACTCCTCTTTAGTGGAAGGACCCTGTAATTGTGGTGAAAGTTCGGTGTTTGGTTTAGATTAGATACAAATCCAAATCAAACCGAATTTAATTCAGTTTTAGTTTTTTTTTAGTCCAAATCCAAATCATATTTTTTATAATCCAAATTGAATCAAACCGAATTTTAAAATATTAATCCAAATTGAACCGAATAGCACCGAATTGGCCTATTTGACCGAATTGATAGAATTGAACCAAATTAAAATATTTTCCATAATAAGAGTAGTTTATTAGACTTTAAAGAGTTCATAATAAATACACTACAACAAGTTAGAGAGTTAATCAAAAATTCTAAACTTAAAAAGTTCATTACAAATTCCATGAATAATTCCCTACAACATCGAACATATGCATTAATCTCCGAAAAGGCGAAAAGCATCCAAATCTACCGGCATCAACAATATTCTTCAATCAATATGAGAAATGAGAACTGTCAAAATTATAAAAACCATATAAATAATAATCAAAACCAAAGAAAATAATCCAAATACAAACAAACGAAATAATGAAACAAAAAGAGAAAACAAAAACAAAAAATTAAACAAAACATCTTTTAAATACATAAAAATAAATAATAACATAAAAAAAACATAAAAAAACAAAAACAAATTAAAATATGACAATAAAAAAAGAATAAACAAAAACAATCAAAAACAAAAAAAAAAAGACAAAAATGCAGAAAAAGGAAAATAAATAAAATAAAAAAGAGAAATGATGAAGATCAACCTTTGGTCTTCATAAAGATATGATAAAGTAGACTGGATGATGGGAAGAATGAAAATGAAAATGTTATGGTTTTAGAGTGAGAATGGAAAAGCCTCACATGCCTGATGAGTATTATTTTGGTGATTTTAGTTTTTCAATTTTATATATCCCAAAACTGAAATTGAGCCGAACACTGAATTAATCTCAATTCTCAGTCCAAACCAAATCATATTTAAAATATAGTCAAACCAAATTATTTATTTGGTTTGGTTTGATTTGGTTCGGTGTTTAATTTTTCACCAAATTAGTTACACCCCTATCTATAATAGTCGGTTAAAATGTGAAAATGGGTACTGTCAACAAATAATATACAAAGTTAATAGGTGGAATTATTTTAGAAAATTTTTTCTTAAAATAATGGTTGTAGACTTACATATAATATTTGGTGAGTAATCCTCCAAATACCATATGATCTTGAAAGAGTGAACTTCACAACTATGTATGCAAGTCTATGCTCATTATCCGTAGGTTTGTGGGCTCGAGTCCACAGGTACATCATGGACGTGTTTAGACGAGTAGGCACACGAGTTGATTTGTGACAAATTATTACGACCTAATATGGTATTAGAGCCAAAGATGCTTCTTATATGAAGGGTAGGCTTCTTATATGGAGGGTAGTGTTGGAAATGTTTAACATTAAAGGAAAATCTCACATCACTGAAATAGTGGATTGTGAATTGACATAATATTTGGTAACTAATACTTATAATAATCCCTCTTATATGAGACAATCTGACTATAAAAAATGCCTTATAATTTCGAAAAAAATTATCAAAAGTAAGTCCAAAAGATGCCTTATAATTTCGAAAAAAATTATCAAACGCAAGTCCAAAAGCCTATATTTTCTCTTCGGAGTGCAAAAACCTCCAAACAAAAACTTCGTTGTCTCTCAAGAAATTCAAACCTCCGACCACTTAAAAACCTTAAGGGGGTGTTTGACATGTGAAAATGAGAATTTGGGAAATTAAAAGTGGAATTGGAATTGAAAATTAATTGTTGGAAATTGTTAAAATATAATTTAAATCCTTACTTGGTATATGTGAGAATGTGATTAAGAATAAATTATAAATTTACCATTTTATCTTTTTTTAAATAAAATAACATATGTAGATTTTTTTGTTAATAGTAATAAGTAAATTAGTCCTTTTAGCATTTATCTCAATTCCACCCCAATTACCAACCCTCCATGGTAATAGTTACTCTTTCCGTTCTTTTTGTTTGTCCACTTTACCTTTTACATGCATTTTTAGTAAATTTTAAGTTTTAATATTTCTAAGTATGCATCATAACAAATTATATATTAAAAACCTTTACATCAAAACGAATCTAACATAATTTTTCTTAAAGTGAACAAACTTATAATGAACAAATAAAAAAAACGAGCGAGTAGTAATTATGGGAGTTTAATGTAATTCCCCATCCCACCTTAAATTCTCAATCCCATCAAACATACATGAAATATAAAATTTTTTAGATATAAATTCCCAATCCCATTCGCAAATTCCACATACCAAATACCCCCTAAAAATTCAACAATGGCGATCGCCGCCATAGCTTTTTCTCTCTCTTCTTTACCTAGCTACAACCTGAATTTTATCAATCACCGTTCTCTCTCTCCTTCCTTTATTCCTCCATTAACTCTAACTTCCTCCTCTAAAACCATCACTCCCCTTACTCTTTCTCTGTCCCCTCACATTCGTCGACATTTTCCTCTATGTAACTCCGGCGGTGATTTCGGTGATGGTGGAAATTTCGTCGGAGGCGGGGGTGGCGGTGATGAAAACTTCGGAGAAGGTGGAGGTCACGAGGAGGGAGATGAGAATAAGAATAAGAAGGATGTGCTTTTGGTGTTGTCGGAAACCGGAAGATCGTTAGAGAGTTTACCGAAAGATTTGGTAACAGCAATCGAAGAAGGGAGGATTCCGGTCGAGATTGTTAGGAAGTTCTTAGAACTAGAGAAATCGCCATTGGTGAGATGGTTGCTTCAATTCGGAGGATTTAAGGAAAGGTTGTTGGCTGATGATCTGTTTTTGGCTAAAGTTGCTATGGAATGCGGTGTTGGTATTTTCACTAAGGTGTGTTCTTCATTTGTTGATTTGAAAATTTTTATTCATTGTTAATTTGTTATGTTTCTTTTGTAAGTAATTTGATTACATTATGCTAATTTTTGTCTTAGATCATTTGTTAGAGTTTAAAGACACTTTATTTCAACATCATTATTGTGGAAGTTTTTTGAAGCATGAGTTGTGATCATTATGTAAGGTTGAGTTTTTGATTTCAATCAGTATGGCCTTGTTTAAGAGAATGAAGTTCATGTAGCCAACCTTAAAAGAAGGATTAAAGCAAGCCTTAAAAGAAGGATTAAGGCTATGGAATTGTTATCTTTCTTATGGTTAAAAAATATATTTGACTTTATTTTGAGGGAATATGTCCATTTAGAGTGGTGCAATACTTTTGAGAGTGGCAAAGTTTACTTTTTTTGAGTGTGATGATTTACTTTGGGTAGAGGGTTCTTTTAGACTTTGTTGACGTTACTTTTTTATGAGTGTGCAACAGTGCAAGTTGTGAATATGGGCAGTTTTTGTGAACATGGAGGTAATCAGGGTATCTTGCTATTTAGGGTAGGAGATCAAGCGTGTTTTAGTTAAGATTTTGTTAGTTTATGTTTTATTAGGTGGCGTATCGATTATCCAGATGAGTGAATCGTGAAGATAAAATAGGGTGGGTGTGCTACCGTGTTATTTTAGGAAAGTAACCAAGAAAGCTTTTTGGTTAAGTTTATAGGGGTGAAGACATAACGAATTAAGTATCATGAAGGTAAGTGAATGAGTTTTATGTGGAATTCCTGGTGATAGGGATGCCATTTACCTTTTTTTTGAAGTGGGAGAAATGGTGTTATATAAGGTAATACCGTGTTTGCAAGTATTAGTTGAGACAAATGTTCTTATTCGTGCTGGCCAAGGCATTTAATACTAACAAAGGAATTGTGGTTTTTATTGCCTTGGGATACTGAAATGATGGTGTAGAATAGGTCGAAAATTGGCAAGGTATTGCAGTTGAATTTTTAAGGTCAAAGACGACTGAGACTAGGGCTTTATTCCGCAACATAAGCTAATATCAAGCTTAATTGAAATTGAAAAGGTACTTAAATCGATATGGTGCTGAAACTGATTAGGTTCTTGAAAGTGTGGATTGTTTGGTAGAATTATGTAGAAAAGGTATTTAAAATCATATGATAAGCCCAATTGTAAAAATTCCACGGCACCTTATTTGAAAAGGTTAATATTTGAGATTTCTCGATTTAAGTCACCTTATAAGGAAAAGTTGGGTAGTTGCCACACAATCCTAATCATTTAAGTTTTCTTTAATAATTCAGCCTCTTGTCTTTTATATTGCCTTAACTGTGCTGCCAAACATAAACTAGTTGTTACTTGTAGACCATGAATTTATGGATCCCTTTATATTGGTATTCAATTTATATTAAACGGCATAGTAAGCTTCTGACATTTGTAAGTCTTAATTGGTTAGAGTTTGATATATGTATATTGGTATTCAATTTATATACCCAACTTTGTTGAAAACATCATGAGTTTGATACTTTTAATAATAATCATCTAAGAGCTTCTACAATGGTGACTTTTTTGTTTGGGCACCAAATCCTCTTTCATATCTCTTCTTCTTCCACCTCAAATGCCATTAATCCATTATAACTTGTGCCTCAATTTTCATTTTTTTTTTTACAATAGTGATCCTTGGGTATGAGTGTATATTACAATAGCAAAAAAAATATTTTACTACTTTAAATACATGTGGCAACCTTATTTATTATTCTTCTATTGGTGTTCCTCAAGATTTTCATCTAGGCACCACTATGCCCCTACATTAAAAAGTCGTGCATGCCAAGGTTATTATTGTGGACAAAATGTCAAGGTCGTGGAATTTAACCAAAGAAAAAAGTATTGTTGTTGATGGTCTTAAGTGAAGTTACTCGTTTCAGTTCTTTAGATGATAATTGTCTTTGATTGTGTAGTACTCTTTACCCTTGAGGATTTAGTTTACCTAGAGAAAGCAGTGAAGTGAAGAAAATTAAAACAGACAACTTGATGAAATAGAAGTGCATGTTCTACTTGTGTTGGCTAATACCTTTCCAAAACACTTTAAAAGGAACTAACTAGACCTTAAGGAATTCGAGAAGTGGAGAAGGAGAAAGAATGTGAAGGAGTAGTTGTAGAAGAGGAGTAGAAATTTGTAGATGAAACCGCATTTTGAAGCACAAGAGTTGAAAATGAGATAGAGTCCTTTACACCTAAGATATCAAATGTGTGAGCAATAGCGAGCAGAATGATTGAGTGAAGTATGACGTCGTGGAGCTAGACATTTGAAATGCAAATGAGTTCTATGATTAAACATATGATGAAGAAGTTGAATCTATGAACTAGAACGTTGTGTTTATCAATGATCATGTGTGAAGTTAGTATTTTTTTTAAAAAAAAACCATGGAGTTCATCTAAATATTTTCTACTCCTCTTGCTACAACCGTGGAGTTCATCAATTTATAATGTGTTGCCATTTTTCGACTAATTGGTGCTCAATTATGCATAATTTGGATATAGAAAGAGGAAAGAAAGGCAAGAGAGGAATGGGAAGGGGAAGGGAGGGAAGACTGATGAAGATTTCTTCCAAGTCTCTTCATTGCTGGGGATAATTGTTTCTCACTAATTATGAAGGATTTCTCCCCTCTAATTCGCCCCCTTCATTTCAGTTCCCTTCTGTATAAATGTCTGAAAATTCATTCTTTCATTTTCCTCCATTTTATTTAATCCTGATTCCAAGCAAACTTTTATTGTGCCTAGCTGTATGAGCTATACAACTCCATTGTAAATGGTGCAACAGATTGGTGACGCTATCCACATTTTTTGTCCTTCTCCATCTTCTTCAGCTCTCTTGTCATTTGGATAAGGGGACTCTTTTTTTATTACCTTCATGGTTTTTGGTGATCTCATTGAAGCATTTTAAAACCAATGGAGCTTATCAACCTCGCGGTGCCCAAATAGTGTGATTAGTTAAGCAATATGGATTATATGGCTTCATAGTAAAACAATATGCTCAAATGTTTCTTCCATGTCATATTTTTCTTTAATTGTTTAGTCATTTGTGAACTGCTTTAAAATTTAGCTTTGTTTCTATAGTATGAATCGGTTGACCTTTGTTATTGGATGCTTTCTTATTGAGGTACCCTTTTTCTTTTATTAAATCTGCTGGACTTCTAATTCTTCATTCTTGACTCTCATTGGGTTTCTATTCCTTGTGAGTTATTGGGCTACATATATGAACTTTTCAATATTTATTTTTGATACATGTGATTTTCTTGTTGTTTAGACTGCTGCAGAATATGAGAAAAGACGGGAAAATTTCTTCAAAGAACTGGAAGTTGTTTTTGCCGATGTGGTATGTTATTCTGCCAAAGACTATGATTTTCTGCACTTTCAGTTTGCTGTTCAATTACATTGAGAGGCTGGTCATAACCACAAGGGCATGCATCTGAATGCTTGTTGGTTGCAATTTGAAGTAGACATTAAGGATTTCTGTGTTCTATCATGCTCCTTTCTTCCCGTGCCTTTCAAAGCTAAATCAGTGTAGGATGTTTAACCGAGAAATTTAAGTTCTTTCCTTTGATTTATTTAGTGGAATATAGAACCGTTTGTTTTCAAAGAAATTCGACATATCAATTAGTCTTCATGCCAGCAAAAGCTGGTATAGTCATTAGTCTGTAACTTAAGTAATCTTTGGGAACAGCTTGTCAAGTTATTTACCAGGATTGGAGATTTATGGTTGTTATTTTTGAAAGAAAATGGGGTTAACAATTAGAAAAATTGCATGCTAGAGTGTTCTTGGTGTTGCTTTCTGATTTTCTATTCCTTTTGTGAAAAGGTTATGGCCGTAATTGCAGATTTTATGCTTGTGTATCTTCCTGCGCCAACCATTGCTCTCCGGAAACCTCTTGCATTAAATGCTGGACCTATTACGAAGTTTTTCCACAGTTGTCCTGACAATGCTTTCCAGGTCCTAAACTAAAGGCAAAATCATTTTTGGTTGACTAGTTTGGGTTGTATTTGATTTGGTGTATGCTTTATTTACAAACTCTTAGGTCTCATATTAAATTTCTTTTTCCAGATTGCTCTTGGCGGTGCTTCATATTCATTGATACAGAGAGTTGGGGCCATCGTAGTAAGTGCGTTGGTTTAAGTTTCATGGATTGCATCTTCTTATTTTGAATTTTCAAGCATTGGGTTACTTGGAAGGTTTAAGCTATATTTGGTATACTCTAATTGGTTATTTTATGCAGCGGAATGGGTCTAAACTTTTTGCTGTTGGCACTACCTCCTCTTTGGTACGTTGTTATCTTATTATTTGTTTAATCTTGACATTTAGAACTTATCTTAAATGGATAGTTTCGACTTGGTTTTGCCTGATTACTGATATTTATGCTTCTATGGCTCAATTGGAACTTTATTTTGTTTCTTTTTGGTTGTAATGCTTCCCATTTTGGTTTCCTTCTCTTCTCCCCCTTGCCTCCACTTGATTCTTCTCCCGACCCTTTTTAATAGTTGTACAATCTTTTTGGTTGCACGTTTGCAACTACTAAGAAACAGGGGAAGTAACTTGTTAGTGTTTGCAGATCAGTAGACCAGTTTGCTGTTTCCTTCATTCTAGATGTGTATGCACTAACGATCAATGTATCAGCATGATATTTCTTTTATTCTTGACATGTATGAGTTCCTTGCAAACAATCATAGTATTTTCTACAACAAATGATGATGATTGATGGATCATGTATGCGCTCTTGCAAACCCTCTCTTGAGCTTCTAAAATTCCATTTGTCAGGAAAGGGGACCTGGTGGCGAATTTTATTGTATCTAAAAGAATTATATATACAAGTTTCGAGCATAATGGTCTTCATATATGCAGGTTGGTACAGTCATAACGAATGCTGTTATTAACGCACGGAAAGCTGTTGATAAGTCAGCAGCTGATGAAGTAGAGAATGTCCCGGTCCTATCCACTAGTGTAGGTTATGGTGTGTATATGGCAGTTTCAAGCAACCTTAGGTATGTACATACTTTTGGCTATGAATTGCTGCAAGTGAAAATTTTGATGTCTGTTTAGTATGTCAGCTTAGAGAAGTAGCTGGAATATATAAATTTGTTCTATAAATTAGTTAGGTTACTTTCTGTCTTTAGGTCTATCCATTAATAAAAATAATTAGATGGGCTTGGACCAACATGTCATCTTTTTCGCTGACTGAAATGTAATGAACAGGATAAACCAGTTCCCGACAGGGTTTTTTTAGCTGTGAGCCTGTGACTAATATTAGCAGCCTATGGTCTCGTAAGGGGGGGGGGGGATTACATTTGCGATTGTGATATAGATCTACGCTATTTCACATGCAATTTTAGGTGCTTATGAGTGATTTCTATATCAGACATAATTTTGTGTATTGTACTTGTAATATCTGGAGGAACTTTGCTTTTCTGTTAACCTAATTAATCATCTTGATGCCAGTGCCACAAATACATTAAGAATCAGGGTTAACTTCCTGTCATCAACGTATCAAATTCCTTTTTGAAAGCTTATTTTAGCTATAGCTAGTCAGATTTGAGCAATATTTGTTTCTTTATTAAGATATATCTCTTTTCATTAGGGTAACACCACCTTTGGTTTCATGGATACATTCTTTGTTTCTTATTGCAAACACTATTGTGTGTCGAGATATGTTCTCATCTGCTATAATCTGCTACTGACTGTGTATGCAGATATCAAATTTTGGCTGGTGTAATTGAACAACGGATACTGGAACCTATGTTTCACAACCAGAAACTAGTGCTAAGTGCTCTTTGCTTTGCCGTAAGGACTGGCAACACATTCTTAGGTTCACTACTGTAAGTGTTGTACTTTGCTTTCATGATTCTTTCTTTTTTTTTCTTTTACTCTCATCTTGCCTCCTCTGGCTCTCATTTTTACGCCGGTTTTTGTATCTGTTAGATGGGTGGACTATGCACGCTGGATCGGTATTCAGAAAGCTCATGATGAAGAGCATGCTTAAGAGTAGTAGATTCACGTGGTTTTGCCATCACACAAAACATAGGCTAACTTATTAGTCTTTATTATACAGGAGGTTTGTGCTCTCATATTACCATCTATATTTTTAATGTATTAAAAAGAGAATGGAAAGCCCAGTGTCTATGCCTTTTCTTCCTCTCTTTGTACCTGTATTTTTTTCACCAATGGAAGTGAAGTTCTCAGGAAGACTAGAAATTTTCATACAGGAAGAATGGAAGTTGGCAAACTGAAGCATATTTGTTCCTTTTTTCGAGCTCGAGTCTTGATAAGGATCTTCAACAAGACTTGAAGCCGCCTCTTGGTTTGAGAATGACTAATAATTTCTCATTTGATTGCAACTGAACATTTTTCTTTTTTCTTTAATTCTGAGGGAAAGCATATTTAATAATTCAATACAATTGCGATGGTTATAGATTTAGCTCTGAGATTTATTGATTATACTTGTTTTGTTTCTAAGCTTGCATGTTTTCCCTTTTGCGTTTTTGCCATTGACGCCAATCTAAAAGGCATGAACGGAGTTTAATGTTGATTTGAGTCTCTGAACAAGCCTCATGAAATAGACTTTAAATTTTTGGAATACCATATGAATTGTTTGACTTGCATAATCATTCTAGAATTTTTAATAAAAGTGATATTTTACGAGGAATTTACATATTTTCTCATGGGGTTTGTTTGACTTTGACCAATACTTTTTTTCTTGTTTTTGTAAAACAATGAAAATTTAATTTCATGATTGGATTTTAAGCTAGTTAAAGTTAGTTTTTAGTTAGGATTACAAATGATGTTTTTGTTGGTTTTTTTTGTTAGTTTTTGATTAGTCAAACTAAAAAAATTATACTGTGTATATGACTTTTACAACTGGTTAAAATGTTGGCTTATAAGCCAGAATTAAAATCTATTATTTGTAGCTTTTTTCTATTAGTTATTGGGTTTTTAATTCATTTTTTTTAATAAATAACCAATAATTAACAATACATTTTTAGTAAATATCATACCTATTAACTTATCCAATCGGCTTAACAGATAAAAGAACCAACGCTACCAATTTGGCAAACAAATCAGTTGAGTCATTCAATTGAAAGTTTGAAACTATATAATCTTTTAGAAATAAAGTTAATCTCTAATGGGGGCTCAAGCACATGTAGTTATATAATGCTTTTTTTGTCTTAAATGCCTGCTATATTATGATTGATGGCAATCTTCATCATTTAAATTTATTTTATATATTACAACTAATGTGTAAGAATAAATATGCTCTAGTGAAATCTTATTTGGATCATTTAATCGCATACTTTAAAAATTTTAATTTTGTATAATTCAATAAATATATTAATCAAAATAACTCATTTTATTGCCTAAAAAATCAAATATAATATAATAAGTATTCCTAATAAAAATGATAAAGTACTCCATATACCACGAGATACGAAGGAGCATTTGGCATTTAGCTGTCGCCTAATTCACTTGATGTATTAGACTAATTGATAATATTGACTTTTTATAAAAATTGATTATAACCATTATAGTTTAAAACTTATATATGAAAAAATTTTTGATGAGACAAAAACTCAAAAATTTTATTTCTAAATTCCCAAAAAAAAAAAAAAAAAAAAAAACTCATTTAAATACTAAATTACACCCAAATTGAGTCTCATCAAGGATGCTCATATACCACAACAGAATGAATTACAGATCATGAGAAACCATGAAGCTATTTTGTCAGGTTTACATTTACTACTATACTAGCTAGTATAAGATGAGAATTATTACGAGGTACTTTGTACTTTTTGCAATGGTATACATCATACATGTAACTTGTAAGGTAAATACATTCTATGGTTGGTCACATTACTAGGTCACGTAATTGATAACCTACGATACGATGGCTCGAAGAAAAACACTACCCATCATTAGATCTGTGTAACGATTTTAGACACCTTTAATATACTACACATAATCGACTTTTTACGTGCAATGTAGAACTATCATCAATTACCAAAACTAGGACCATCGAAGGACTGTGTCTTTCTCAGATTCCAATGCAAACCTTCGTGGATGCTACGCAAGAAATCACAGGTGGAATCGACTTGACATGCAGTTGGAACAGGCCACGGTGCCATGCTGCATATAAGCGCATCTCCGGGTGCTAACTGTTTTCGGTCTTTTCCGTCAAATGATACCCATGCAGGACCTCTGCTGTTGAATGGTACTTGCACTCTCAGTGTTACGTGTTCGGGCAATATCAACGGTCGAAATGAAAGAGAGTGTGGGCAGATTGGAGTAAATAGAATTCCAGGAACCTGTCAAAAAATCGTAGTAAGGACGGAACTCTGATGAGTAGATATCTTACGTATGAATCAGTGTATCATGATTCGCCAAGTGATTCGGTTTTTGAATTTGCGATTCCCTCAATATGGTCTAAAAATAGCCCAAAACCGACATAATTTACTTTTTTTGTTCGTGATTCGTGAGGAGATCAGTCACTGAAACTATTAAGAAAGCCGAGTAGACATTAAGTTTAGCTATCAAAACACACCTGTGGATGAACCATTGATCCTCCAGCAGCCAATGAATAAGCAGTGCTTCCAGAAGTAGTGGATAAGATTAATCCGTCTCCTTGAACACACGTCACGAAAGTGTTGTCACAATAACATTCCAGATTTGTGAGATACGAGGATATTCCTCGATCAATAGTGACTTCATTCAGAACGAGAATAGGCTCCTCCGTATCATACTCGTGCTTTGCAGAATCTCGAATTACATGGCATTGTAATCTGTGCCGTAATGTAATACTGATGGGACCTTGCAGCACTGAATCAAGTGATTCCTTGTACTGCTCACTGTCTATAGGAATGTTAAAGAACAACTCCGAATATAAAAAGGTAAATTAGATAAAACTAGAAAATTCAGAGGGGGAAACCTGATAAGCGTACATAACATATCATGGGGCCCAACTAAATAACTAATAGTTAAGGCCCCAATATGTTAACTAGATAACTACTTTTTCAACCAAGAAAAAAAATCGGAAAGGATACAAAATGGAGTCATGAAGCCGAGAGATCCCATAGAAAATGGAACAACAGGAGGAACAGGTCCTTTGAACATTGAAGCAGCCTACATCAACACGCATGAGTTACTTGCATATCAAGTAAAGCAAATATGCGGGCTAGGGGAGGTTAACCCATATATAATTCTAACCTAATTAGTCAAAACAAGCAAAGAGGTTCCGAAGACTTAAAGTGAACGACGTTTCCATTCTATGAAAAACACCCAATAGTATTCTCAAGTTACTCTTTCTCGTATTTTTAACATCCACATCGTTCCGAAAGAAAAGAAAGGATAGGAACATTGACACATACCCAAAGTACAGTTCCATCACCACCAAGAGTCACGACCAGATCAACTTTCGTATGTAAGAGTATGACCTCCTCGTCTGTCAATTATTGATAAAATTATAAGTTAATCCAGTTTCCTTGAAAAAATTTTGAAGTAGATATAGTAACAACCATGAGTTGCAAGTGTTAAAAGACAAAGAACGTGAAAGTATCAGAATTTCGAAGCTCAAAACTTACTATCCTTCCATGTCTGAACAAAGTTGAAAGAAGATGACTCATCTAAGAGTTCAGTTCGAACTCGTGGTTCTACATATACGTTTAGCTTCTTCTGTTCATTCAACCATCTGCAAAAAATAAAGTATATATATAACAAAACTTCAAAGTTGAAACTCTTATAGTTTTCCAGATTGAACTGTATTAAGCTATGTTACTTGGACTCGGGTACTGATGTATACTGGTACATGTCCAAGTGTTGGATAAGTCCAAATATTCATTTTACGCCTAAAATGAAGTCTCTAAGTGCCGTACAATGCTCGAGGATCAAGGATCGGACATGAGTACGTGAAGCAAAATGAAGAGTCCGAGTAACACATAAGTCATGTTTGAACTACTAGCACATAAAAGCGTTGTATACCTGACGAGTTCGCAGCATAAAAGTCGTACAGAAGTTGAATTTGGTTTGGTCAAAACAAGCACAGTCTGGGGTTCACTCTCCCACTTGAGAAATATCTGAAAGCATGAACAACCAATCATTCAATTGTGATACACGAGAGGGGTTAAATATATTGTAACATAATTCCAAAGCTCATTTCCGCTGCAGTAACATGCTTAAATTAATCTAGACTCCAGTTTTTAGCAATCGTAATTAAGCATTACTCAAACAAAACGTTATTAGATATCTTTAAGGAAGATTTTCGTTGTAAGAGATTGCACAGTACAGAAAACAGGCATAGTAAGTGTGAGTTACTTCTAGCGGCAAGCATCGGTATACCTGTTTGCTACTACGCTCAGTCATTGATATGTTTCCTCTGTCAAAAGAGACGACATCATGCTTATACTGATTGCCGTTTGTACCTTCGCTATTCCACGATAGTTTGAATGACGCCTACATAAAAAACATTTACTACAACGTCACCACTATGACAATATAAATGTGAAAAATTGGTCTATAAGACTATAACTCATAAGACTAATGTGTCAGAAACAGCATGCTAGATCACATATTAATGACTTTGACTAAGAAACTACCTTTTTCAGCATCCTTTTGTTTATAGACTCAGAATCCGATGATAATTCTCCATTGCGAAGAACCTCGTGATTGCATATTCCATTTGCCCCACAACAGTGGCCATTTTTCCGATTTTCCGGGTCCGCTGGGGAATACTCTTCTGGTTGGTTAGTTGACTTTTCTATTCTCATATTTAGGAGGTCACAACCGTGGTTCCCAACTGATAACGCTGCCATGAAATGAACAACTTATTACCACACTTTTTAAAGAAACCATCACAAGGCACTTAAGTCTATAGCCACAAATAAAAGTTTAACCGGATTTGTTCGTCAGCGTATTATAAAACTACTTCTACTCACAATTGTGCCTAATGCTAGAAAGATTCCTCATTGCACATGTCTATATATCTCATTGATAAATGCTTCGATATATCTTCAAAAAATATTTCTATATATCTTCTCAATTCAAATAATTATAATAATAATCATGGAGCTAGAAACATTCCTCTGTTATCTTATTTTGTATCTAGGACTTAGTCAGAAAAAAGAACTGAGAAAAAGGCTGGTCTTGAAGAACTGTTCCACCAAGGAAATCACCTCATAAGACAGTGCCGGTTTTGAGCACAAATCGGGTAGCCGACTGCCTAGAGCCCCCAGAAATAAAGGACCTTAAATATTAAATGGTGCTATTCATGCTCGGTTCTGAGAAACACTTTTTAAGTGATTTTTTTGTAAACTTTTTTATATTTGAATTAGTTTTAGAACATAATGTTACAAATACATTTTGTCTTGGAATTATTTTTCTTGAAGTGGAAAAAATTTTATCTTTTGATGTAATGATGGGCCTCCAAAATCTTTGCTCCGCCCCTTCCATAAGGAGTATAGAATATAAAACCAAGACCGCACAAAGGCAAGAATTAAGCAACAGTTCAAAAAGTAAAAATGATCAAATTAAAACAAGTTTTGTGTGCATGTAATGAACCTTTGCGCTCCAGTTGAAGGTTCCTCGATTTCTCAAGCTCAAATTTCCGCTTCCATTCAGCTGCTTCGGCTTGAGCTGAAGCCTTTCCCTCTACAACATGCCTTAATGCCTTTGCAACAGCTAAAGAAGCAGATAATTTCATAAGAATATCATCACATGTCAAAATACTAAAAAAGTATATTCTCATAAAAAAGAGTATCAAATGTCAAAAAATCTTACTTCGCATAGCTTCAGAAAACTCAACAAGATTCTCATCTATCCCTTGAAGAGGTTGCTGAAGGACCTCCTGTACTTCCTTTTCGGAACAGGACAGGGAAAGTGAATCTGAAGTTCCATTTTCATACGGTGGAGAAGAAACACTTCCAAATTCCTACAAGCAGAAAGCCATGAATGGTAAGTACACGGTCAAGTGAGACTCGAATAGGAGTAACTTTACTAGCCACTACCCTTAACAACAACAATGCCAAAGACTTAATGCCGAAAGATTGAGGTCAACTACATGAACTTTTACATCAGTTCGAGTGGTTATCCACATGAACGTGAACATGGGATATGACTAGGTTTTACTAAGTTGATTCTCATATACTCACCGCTCGCCCTCCTCCTTTATTTGTGCTTGGGATTGGCCACTACCCTTCAAACATAATCAAAATACACTTCCAATCCAACCTCCTTTGCGATCAAGGAAAAAGATTCAACAAAAGAAGGCGGTAATTGAAACTCCAAGAACATGAGCATTCTTCTTTTTTCTTCTCTATACTCCCTCCCATACAAAAAGATGGAAACACAATACAATCATGGAAAATAAGGAAATACACACTTATTACTCCTATAAGATACAACCCCTTTTCTTTGTACACCTAATGCAAATTAGAAAATTTATGTCTCATAAATCTTCTTCCATCTATTTGGGAGAGCGAAAGCTCATACATAATCCATTTCCAACAATCAATTTTCTTTATAGGGAGAATTGACACAACATTCAAGCTAAGCACTCAATTACAATAGCTAAAGAAATCAACATTTCAACATAAACCAATTAGTGTTACCCAATTTTCTAATCCCTCTAAAATTTGCAAATAAAACAAGAAAAATTAGTACATTTGGAGCCATGTTGTAATTCATACAATGAAATGAGTAACATTGTTCAACCCAAAAATAATTTTAACCATCCAAAAACACCCATTTCTAACACAAAACTTGATTCCTTTAAATTCAATCACAACTTTGCCAATATAGCAAACTAAGAATAAAGCATTCTTAAACATATAACATTCAAACTTTTACCTTAATTCACAATTCTAGCAAGTAAGTTAATACTTTCCAATTCAATCACAATTTTCCAAATCAAGCAAAGTGAAATATAAAACACCCTTATAACTTAAAAGAAACTAACTTCAACTTAATTCACAATTCTTACAAAAAACCAACCCAAATTGAAGTGCAATAACAGCAAAATTAAACAAAAAACCCTAACCCCCAATTAACATTTATGAAAACAGATTCCAACTTTGCCACAAATGAACAAAGACACAATTGAATTCACCTGACGAGGAGACATGATAATGGATCAAATGAATAGAAACCCAGAAATCCAATTCCAAGAAAAATGGAAGAAAGAGAAATATGAGAGAAATTGGGATTTTGGGTTTTTCTTTCTCTCAACTACCCTTTTTGAGTTTCAATGATCATCAGACAGCAAGAAATAAGGGGAGTAAGTAGCTTCAAGTCTTCAACGTTTGTGGGTTTGTTTATTATGACAGGGAGAGTGACGACTCTAGAAAAAGATTGTGGGACCTACTTAATGTGGGGAGACTTCTCTAAGAATTTAGATTTGATCAATTGTAGAAAATAATATTGTAGATGTGAATGAGATTAGTTTCTACGAAACACGTTGGCTCATGGCCCGCACGAGCATGGCTCGTTTGAGGCATGACCCAGCTCGAGTGCTCGACTTGATTCACACTGCGTAGTTTGTCAGCCTTTGCAGTGTGTTATGGGCGTACCATGTTTATCGTTTATTGAAATTGAAATATAACACATACTCTATAGGTGCAGTTTGTCAAATCCGTTATTTTATAATTTGTTTATAAGTTTTAATAATATAAAAATCAAAAAAAAATTATATTGTGAAATCACACGAATTGTTTGTTCTTATCCTGTTATGGGTGATGGGGCATTGATTAACGATAGTTAGCATTGTCAGTGCTTTATATTACTTTCTCTTATTCATTATTATTATCTTATTTACTTTTTGTACTTTATTCATTGCAATATTTCAACCCTAAATATATTTATATATGTATAATTAAAAAAAATAATAACTAAATGTTAATAAAATTTACATTGTGACTAATCAAATAATATCTCATAGATATGTGCACGTTTTCATGAGCCATTGTTTGAAAATAGTAAGCAGTAGCACAACACAATATTGTTTGCAATCCATTAAGTTCATTGTCATTTATCAATCTAATATCTCGTCTGTAAACAGGGTTTGAATAAGGAAAAATGACAAAGATTTTATACATGTCCTCCCTTCAAAGAGAGGACTAGAGAAATGCAATCAATTTTACCCAAAAAGCAAAAAGCCCTGTATAAAGAGGAGTTGGAGTACATGATTGCCTCAAGAGTAACATTACCTGCAAAAAAAATCATAAGTAGGAAACCAATTCTAAAATAAACAATAAATACGATGGGTAAGAAGAAAAAAGAACTAGTAAGCAGCAGTTAGACATAAAGGCAAGAAAGACAATTAATAAAACTACTAATAATCTGGAATAAGAATCTGCTGTCTCCACTTATTTCTATCTCCAGTCAAATTCTCAAAAAAATACAACTCATTCAAGTTATCCTTAATTTGTAATCCACTAAAATATGACCTACTAAGTAAATGACTTGCTCCGATTCGACTCATAGGGGCACATCCGCACATGCCACTATCCAAATTCCATGTCTAATGCCAAAAACATGGAAAAATCAAAAAAGTTTGGCAGGAATCAATTATAAGGATAAATTATGTTGTGGTTAGTTGAGCAACGAGTAGTTGGTATAATTACCGAGATCTGACGCTTTAGAATGTGCGACGGTCGTACTCGTTAGTTACAATGTCTTGACGTTTAGATTTTGGGATCCTACTTCCAACTTCCAAGAACCTTGTACTACAAAGTCGAATCTTTGACAAACCAATTTGTACTACTACTTTTTCATTTTATTTTTGTCCCTTTCTCTTTTTTTTTTTAAGTCAAAATTTTTAAAGATTATTTTATAAGAATAGATATTGAATGAAATCTCCGACCTCTACAGTACACGTGTATAAAAATTGATGACCGATTCAAGATTTTAAGATTTTGTTTAAATCAATTGAAATTCAATAGTCAATACAAATAAAGTCAAATTTTAGTTGATTGAGACTTAATTTATATTGATCTAATTTGAATTTGAATAGGCTCCAACTCCATGTAAAATTTAAATTTGATAAGGCTTGATATTAATTTGACCTTGATATTGATTTGACATAGATCAAAACTTGAGGTAAATAGATCTCTACTTTAATTGTTAGACCTCTCACTTTAGTAGTTAAAATAGTTATTTTAGATTTAAAGTAAATATAACCACAAAAATGGCTAATTTTTACATTTAAAATGACTCTTTTAAACAATTAAAGTGAGTGTTTTGGCATCCAAGTGTCACATTAAGATTTCAAAAAAGTGTGTTAAATACTAAACAGCTTAAATTGAGTATATTTTTTAGTATGAAACTGAATATTTTATTAATTTAGGTGAATTACTTAACCAATTTAAATAATATTGTACTAAATAATTTGTGTTTGCACAATTACATCTAACCTAATCTAAATCAAACCTTAAGATGAGCTAACGCATAATTTTGTTAAAAAAAATTAAAAAATAAAAAAAATAAAAAAATTTACTTACTTCTATTTTAAATTTTCACTCTATCTTTATCAGTTTACTATATGTCAAATTAAACTAATAAAGCAATAATGTCGATACACATATACAATCCAAGATAACATATAAGATCTTTTTAGTTTATTAGGTATGCTGAAAAAAAAATAACAATGTGTGAATCAAATTCAAAACCTTATACGAAAAAGTAATATTTAAAAACCAATTTTAAGTTAACTATAAAACATAAAATTAGGAGATGGTTGGGTGCTAGTATGGATAATGGATTTCATATCAATATCATCCAGCTCATTTTCGTTACACTTTATTTGTATTTTTATTTTTATTTTTATTTTTTTTTTGCATTTATGATGATTTTTAGAAATGTATGAAAACGATTTTTATTTATTTAATTACTTTTGCTTAACTGAAATTTTATAAGATGTATGAAAACGATTGAATGGATATGTACGCGTATGAAGACCAATCAAAGGCTTTGGAGATAATTGCAAATTTGCAAAGCAATACAAGTAAAAGGGAGTAGACTACTAATTAATACTCCTTAATATAAATAAATCCTAAAATCTAATCTTTTGAAACTCAAAACATAAATATTAATGTCACTATTACAACCTGTTAGGATTATTATTATTATTATTGTTATTATTATTATTACTATTATTATTTATAATTTTTTAATGAACATTATCAAGGTTACATACTTTTCCAAATAGAGCGTAGATGGAGAGGAGAGGTCAATGAGAATCGAATTCATCTAGTTTCATAGGAAAATCAATACTTACTCTAACTGACACAACACCTAAGACTCAAAAGTAACATACTTTTATTTTCTATCTACTTACATAGCCTGATATTGGCACAACTTGCACCAAGATTGGGTCATTCACCCTCCTAATCTTACACACAATCAGCCTTATCAATTGGGTAAGGTTGAATGACTCAAACACACACACTGAACACTCAATTCTATCCAAGAAACCAATTCTTGGTTCTCAGGCTAGCCTGTTGTCTCCTTGATTGGCTTCACTCACCAATAAGATGGACTCCACACACCTTTCTTTTGAGTTTCACTCAATGAAATTGAAAGGTTGCACTCTAAATTGTTCCACAATTTAGAAAAAATCAGAAAGTGTTCTACACCCTCTTATAATGGCTGATTGATCAAACTCACATACAATCAAGGAAATATGGGAAGAGGATTTTCAACACTTGCAAAGAAAAATGAGTAATGAACTTTAAGAATCAAATTTGAACCGTTTTACACAATGATTAGAGACCTATATATAGGTTTCTAATGATCTTACGGCTATTTTTTACAACCCATGTGACAAATAACACTTTATTAAAACAAGACAAAAAACATCCTAAGTCACAGGCATGCTGTCAGTATTGATCAACTGACTGGGCCACCTTGTGCTTGGATTTCAGCGAGCTGTATGCACCATTAGTAGGGTTCTAGGCCCTAGGTGGCTAGGTCAATGTGTTGAGATGACATTTCCAGGGTTGTTCAGGTCCTTGCTTATTTGGCTAGAGCTCAGGCAGTGCTGCAAGGTGGGTTGGTTCTTGTTCTTGAAGCTTGTAAGGTGAGTCATTAATGTATTGTTGAGGATATTAATAATAAGATATTTTATATGAGGGGGAGGTATCCTTAGAAACCTCATATATTGTGTGTTGTTGCTTGCTCTGTTTTATTTAAGATTTATTGTTATAATTATTTGTATTTGTCATTGTTGTAGGTGAACATTATTAGATAATTGAAAATAATAACTATATTGAAAGATGGATTGAAAATGCATATGTAATATAATATCAATTAATATTATTAGACTAAACTAAACTAAATTAAAATAGACTCACATTCAAAAAATTGAATTTAATTAATTCAATATATATCAATATTTCACTAAACTATAAATTGAGTTTTCAGTAGAAGCATAATTAACAAATTTTGTGGTCGCTCGCCTTTTAGATCTCTTCGAGCGTCATAACAAATTGCTCTAAGAATGGAATGTATGGTGTGTCTCATCATATACTATCAATACTTCCAACTAAGTTATCTTTTATAACAAAAGACAATTCTAAATTGTATTAAATAGTCCAAATAAATTAATTAAAACATCAACTTTCAATTTTCATATTTAAAATACGCATTTGTAGTTTTTTAATGTTTAATATGTCAATTTATATGTTAAAATTGATATTTTAAATATTAAAATACTCACCTTTAATTATTTAAAAAAGTCACTTTACACTCCTTTACCGTAAAATAATATTATATTGCATATAAATTTTGACTTAAGGTCTTGACATAATAGAAAAACAAGCTATGTGAGGAAGCATAATAAGTCATAAATAAATTGTCACATTCTATTTATTTTTCAAACAAAGATAAAGCACCTTCTTACAAATTCAACTCTAAAGTTAGCAACTTTGTGTAATCCCCAACAAAGAAAAAAACAATTATTGACCAAAGACTTGTAAGTTTTCCCATATAAAATGAGGAACTCCACATTTGACCATGAAGAATTGACAACTTCAATTCGTCAACACCATTCTTTTTTGACTATATATCATAGGAAATAGGAAAAATATGCCCTTGGAGAAAAACGTCAATATTGTTATTAGATATTTTATATGTTTTCAACCAAAATATTTCAACTTAGTTAAATATTATATTTGAATAAAATTTATATTTCGTAATTAAATTTGGTTAGACTGGATATTATTATTTTAAAGTGATTAGAATTTAGAATAAAATTGCACGAAGAAATTTAATAAAAAATTTATATAGTCAATCGTATATTATTTTGTTTTGGGTTACTTAATCAATTGATATTGTTAGGATATAAACTTTATCATTGTATTGTTGGTCAATTGAATTTCATCAAAAGCTTAGCACTTTTCAAAAACATTTATATATAATAAAATTTGTCAAGATGTACAAATTAAAATAACTAAGTCATATACAGTGTAGGAAATGGGAATAGCCCATAAGTTAATTATAACAAGTGACAATATTTTTCCAAATAAAGAGACTATAATTTTTTCATTATTGAAATTATTGACTTATGTTTATAGTGAGGCAAATTTAAATCATGAGTTTATTACAATTTACAATTGAGGCGTGAAAATAGAATTATATGAATTGATTTTATATTTGAAGATTTTTCTTCTACTTTTATAATAAAGATTTAATTTTTATCAACTGTAAGATTAATTTTCTATTTTTTTCTAATATGTAAGGATTCTCCTCATCCAAAAAAATTGTAGAAAGGAGGAGAATTGAAGGCATGAAAAAACAGCAAAATTAGACTTTGGAGAACACAATCCCATAGAGACATTTCCCTCAGTTCAACTGCAGAATCTAATACTCTCCTATTCCAAATAAATTAGAAGGATTTTTTATTTTTAGTCCGTGTTGTAGAATTTGTTTTATTTATTTTTATCATGATTTATATAATTTTTTTAATTTACGTTCACATATCTAACCTACTTTTTTATTTCACCCGCACATTTTCACCAATTTTCTATAAAATATAAATATACTTTAATCAGTTTTACTCATTTTTCTTAATTTTCACCCAAGTTATTAAAGTTATTTATTTAGAATTGAGGGAGTTTCGATCTTTAATTAGCCGTTGACTAAAAAGCTAATACATTTATTAATGTACGCTAATAAACTGGACTCAAACTGGACCCAAAACAATAGCTAAAAATTATAATTAAATGTAGAAGTAAACCTAAAAGAGATAACATTAGAATTAAAATTATTTCAATGGTTCATATTTCACAATAACAAGAGGACATGGTCTTAAGAAGATGGGAAAAAAGATAACTTGAAAGGGGGTTTACTTCTAAACATAATTGTTAGTAGTTGGAGTTAATCCTTAAGCTAATAAAGTACTTGTGTTTACTCTCTTTTCTTTCTCGTTAAGTTTATACATTAATATTACTTTTCTTTTTTTCTCCGTTCGTAAGACAATTCACATGTAAATAATAATAATTACTTCAATATGCATATAATAATTACTTCAATATGTATTGAATGTATGCGTAACTCTGCCTCTGCCTCTGCCTCTGAATGCTCTTGCAAGTTTGAGTTGAGGAGTGGCAGTAAGCGACAACCATTGAAAAACGTGGATACATCTTGTACTACAAACCGAATCAAACTCAAGCATCTTCTAATCTCCATTATTGTTAAGCGACAATTTCTCACAATTATTTGCTTTTGTTTATGTAGCCGACTCCATATTATTGAAATTAAGGTTTTAAACGTCTTACATACCATTTAATTTCAAAAGAAACAACTTTTCGATACACTTAAGGATAAAATCTCTATGGACTGAGTTATAAGGCTACCCGTAATTGATGAAATTACAAGGATAATCCTACTAGTACTACTAGATGGATTAGGATCTAGAAGCAACAATAATTTTCAAAGTATAAAATCTATATAAACAAAGTATTTAAAGGCCTCCTGAAAAATGATTTGGGTTTGAGGGCATACTCCAAACCAGCTAACAAGGAGTAAATAACATACATTCACACAAGCAAGAGTATAATAGGCATTTGTCATCTTCTTTCGCAAATAGGCATTGGCCTATCTTGTTTAGCTAATGTTAGAGGCTTAGAAGTACCAATAATAACAATAATGTCAAAGTCTTAATTTTAAAAGATTAGGATCGGGTATATGAACTATTGAATCAGTTTTGATTGTCATCAACATAAATTTTCATGTCAATTTCTATCATCTCTCAACTTGTAAATTTATCTCGCTCTAGCTAATTATTGAGGAAAATTCTCACCACCGCACATCACTCATTTAGATGAACCGAATATAGTAGGGCAATTCATTTTCATTTTAGTTTGCTTATCTTACCCGTCGAAAGTGTAAATTATCTTTGTTAGTTTTAATTATAATTGAATAAATCAACTGTTTAAGAAGATGTTTGGTAAAATTATGTATTGACTGTTTAGTAGAGAAAAACAAAATCCACAAAATAAAAGTCAATCAGACAACAAAATATTATTTTACTTGTTGATCAACTAACAAGTCTAAAACCAGCAAAGAACCAATACATAATTACCAAACATTCTTCAAATTTTATATATATTAAATTTAATTTAATATAAATAAAGTTTTTAATGAAATAATCTGAATTTGGTGAGTGAACTTTCCTAAATCCTTTTAGCATAAACAAAGAAAATAATCTGAATTAAACATGAAAGTTGTTCCAACACCAAGTTTTTAGTCTTCCTAAGCTTTCCCACCGAGGCACCAGCTCTATCTCTTCATATTTCTATTTCTTTGTTTGTTTTCCCCCAAAATCACAGTTCAATAAACCCTAAATTTAATGCTTCTTAAAGTTTTCCTTGCAAAATTGTACAAAACCCTAATTTTTTCCGGATCTTTCTCTCCGTTTATTTAGTACCTTTCCCTTTTCTGTTATGGACACTTTGCAAGAAACTTACAAAGACGAAGATTCAGAAAATTCAGAAAACAACCAAATTCTCCTCAATATGTCAAGTCAAGAAGACCCAATTCCTGAAACGAATTCAATTGAAAACAATGAAACAAATTCGACCCAAAACCCTAACCCTAATTTAGATTCAAACCCAGAAACCACTACCCTTGAACCCGAATCAAACCCTGATTCAATGCCCGTTGAATCATCAGAAATTCCGACCCCATTGATAACAAAATCCGAAACTTTAGGGTCAGAAGATGTTTCTTCTGAATCAATTTCAGAAGATGAGCAAAACCCAGAAAATTTAACTGCAAAAAAGATGATGGATGATGAAGAAGATGAAAATCCCTCATCGAAGAAACAGAAATCACTTGCAAACTTTGAAGTTGATGCATCTGATGCGAAGCCGGTGAACGGGAATGGCAATGCGGGTGGAGGAAGTGGCAAGAAATCGTCTTCGAAGAAGAAGACTAAAGGGAACAATGTGTGGACGAAGACAACTTCAAGGAAAGGGAAGAAAAAATCTAAGAACAACAATCTCAATAACGGCAATAATCACAATGCAGCTGCGCCTAAAGCAGAGGATGCTGTTTTGATCACTCCGATTCCGAGGTTTCCTGATAAGAATGATGATTTTCCTGAATCAAAGATATGTCTTTCTAAGGTTTATAAGGCGGAAAAGGTCGAATTGAGTGAGGATAGATTAAGTGCTGGGAGTTGTAAAGGGTATAGAATGGTGAGGGCAACAAGAGGGGTGAGTGAAGGTGCTTGGTATTTTGAGATTAATGTGGTTAAATTGGGAGAGACAGGGCATACAAGGTTGGGGTGGTCGACCGAGAAAGGGGATTTGCAAGCGCCTGTTGGGTACGATGGGAATAGTTTTGGGTACAGGGATATTGATGGGAGTAAGATTCATAAGGCATTGAGGGAGAAGTATGGGGAAGAAGGGTATAAAGAAGGAGATGTAATTGGTTTTTATATTAATTTGCCTGATGGGAATTTGTATGCTCCTAAACCGCCTCGTTTGGTTTGGTATAAAGGACAGAAGTATGTTTGTGCTCCGGACCCTAAGGAAGATCCTCCTAAGATTATTCCTGGTGAGCTTTCCCAATCTTTCCTAATTAAAGCTTTGTCATTGTTGTTGCTTTTGTCTTGTTGAATTTTTCAAGTATGACATTTTTGTTGTTGGTTGCTGTTTATGCAGTTTGTCATTTTTAATCCATTTAATGGTTGTATACTAGGAATTGGAGGTTAGGTTTGCTAATTGGAATATTTGTGTGTTAAGGATTCTGTATGGGATTTTAATTTTGAGACACCGCTAACCATGTAATTAGTGTTTTGTGTTTAACAAATGGTTGATTTTTATGCTTCAATGTCGAGTATTTAGCCAAAACCATGATTAGAAAGCATACGTGGAATTATGTTGTGGCAGGAAGCGCAAGTGTTGTTAAATCCTTGTGCTGCTGAATGATCTGGTTGGCTAAATCAGTTATATTTACCTTATAGAAGATTGTACGAATACTTTATTTCCTTCATATTTCTCTAAAGCTTGGAGAATGGAAACCCCCCTACATAATCTTTTAGTTTTTTACCCATGTTTATCGTTCGTTAGATCTGGCAAGAGCTACATCCTTATATAAATGGTTCTGCAAAAACAACCGTAGATAAAATCTTTGGTGTCAGATTACCTTCCACTAAATTTTTTTGTCAGAAACCCATGAGATGACTGTGGTTAGTTGACCAATATTTACGGCAATCTTCTAATGTGCCTTGTTGTATGCGTTTTCCTTTCACCATTGTCAATCACGGTATATCTTCTTCGGAGATGAGGGGTTTTAGGGAGGTGAGAGTCTGAGAGATGAATACAAGGTGTTTTGCTTCACACTGGCCAGAGCTTAGATGACAGAATGAGTGAGGAGGTAGATTGAAGGGCAGGGGATTAAGAAGGGGAAATTGTGGGAAATATCATGGAAAATGGTAATAGAAGGGTAAAAAAAAAATCCGAGCTAGATAGTGTGTTCAAGGATGAAACAATTGGTCAAGTAATCTGATTTGGTCATCTGGTAGCTTTTTGCAAAAAAATGTTGTAAAAGGTTTTTTTTTTTCCACTGTTTTTTAAAGGTAGTTTTTTGCTTATTGTAGTCTTAATAATGTTCTGACAACTTTCCGTACTTGAATTATAGAAATTTAATTGTCCTTTGCTATTGTGTACATATCCTATTAGCAATTTTGGTATCAATGTTCCATGCTTTACCGTACCAACCATGTATAATACATTAAAAATCAGAATACCAGATAAACAACCGCAACGTTCAGAAATTGAAATTTTCTTGACACCTGGCTTAGGAATTGAAGCTGGCGAAGCGAAACTAACTGCGTGAAATATGAATTGAAGCCCTGTGTGTCATGGAAGTTTATATTTGTGGAAAAGTGAATTATGATTTTTGTCATACTGTGTTTGTTCTTTTATGAGGATGTCAAAGTGAATTAGTCTAGTGCTCCCATTTTGTGAGGATTAGGTTTGGAGTGAAGGTGAAATAAAGAAAAACAAATTAGATCTGGTTTCCTTCTGTAGAAAATATGCCGAACATTGTTCATCTTGAAAGATCATCGAAGAAAGTATTCCTGAGGATTAGTGGGTGGTGGAGAAGCTGAAGGGTGCTGCTGTCATAGTGTCATGATGGCAGATGATGCATGATTTTAGGTCACTGTCTTGCTTATCTTGCATTTGTGCTTTCTGCAGCTTGTTGTGTATGGTCAGAAAAGTTCTTAATAGATGATGGTATTAACTGTAGAAGTAGAGTATTCAGACATCAGCGAGCTCTATTGCATACGAGAGTTAGGCAATTAATTGTCATATGTTGGCAATAGGTCAGTTTCAAGGACGTATTACTTGTCAGTTTGTCACATTGTGAACTGAATGAAAGGTTGAGAGGTTGGCAATGGATGAGAATCCTATATGTAGGCAATAGATAGTCCTCTGAGTTTCTAGACCTCATTGCCTGTCCGGCTGTCCCATTATGAGCTGATTCCAAGATGAGAATGGAAATTGGTCGTTGATACCTACACGTGGTCACTAGTCAGCTAAAATTACTCAAAGGTGTTGGGTGGGGGGGGCTTCTATCTTGGAGAAATTATGGAACCATTCTTAAGCTGTAGTCTTGTGGGTCCAAACCTAGTAGAATTGGTTCTGATTATCCATTATGAATTAGTCAAAAAATATCCAAAATAGAACAATTGATGTGAAATATCTTACTTTTGATAATCTAATGTGCCTGATTTCAAATATGACTTGACCCTCAATAACCTGAGCGACTGTAATTTTGTTAAGGTTTAATAATATGTTTTGGCTCTACAAAGAATTGTGAACTATTAATAGGCTTTGGATTCCCCATCCACCCTGCCTAGACAAAAACTTATATTGAGTTAGTTGTTACCAGTTTTTTGGTACTCGCTTGTGTACCTATTTATGTTTTATCACTTTATGTTTATTAAGTGTTGATCTCATGGACGAGGAATACCACTGTCACCACTGTATAGTTTTATCACTTTATGTTTATTCTGCTAAGCTTTATTTAGAATTTCATAATTCATAATTTGTTGATGAACATGCATATTGATTGAGGTTCTACTTCAATTATGTTTACAATGGTGCAGGGAGTGAAATATCCTTTTTCAAGAATGGCGTTTGTCAGGGAGTTGCTTTCAAGGATCTTTTTGGTGGACGCTATTATCCTGCTGCATCAATGTACACCCTTCCAAACGAGCCCAATTGTGTGGTGAAGTTCAATTTTGGTCCTGACTTTGAATCCTTCCCCACAGAATTTGAAGGCTGTCCAATCCCAAAGCCCATGATTGAAGTTCCTTATCATGGATTCGACAACCAAGTTGAAAACGGTGTATTAGATGAGAACAAACAATAAGGCATTGTTTTAATCAGTTAATTGTTTCTTATAAATGAAAAAAATGTATTCGGGCTTCCTTATTCCTTTCCCTGATGTGTCTCGAAAGGAATTAGATATTCCTTGTGGATTTTTCCAGGGTACAGAATATGAGGTTGTTGTATAATGAATGATTAATCTTATATGTTCTCTTAATCAATGCAAATTGCTTATCATTTATCTCTTAATTTTCTGGTGTGATTTTATTTTCCATCATGATATTACTTTAAGCATATATTTGAGCTTGATATTGGGTTCTGATCTGAATTTGTTCTTATCGGTTTGCCAATCTGCAACATTAACTGGATCAATAAGGATTCCATGTTATCTACATTTTTTTGCTACGATTTAGCACCATCAAAGCATGGAAATGATTTTCTAGGTAACCTTCTGTCCCTGGCTATCTTTTTTTTTTCTAATTATATGACTTATATGGCTATCTATTGCTTTTACATCTACAATGATGCCATCTTTTTGTTGCAGGTTTAGCGGCTGCACAAGAGAATGCTAAGAGAAGGGATAGTTCTCAGGATGGTCAACCCAGTGTAATTTACAGGTTCTGTTGTTTGTCTGATTCCTGGTTTTCATGAGGTATTGTGAAACACAACATGCAGGGAAATTCATATCAAGTGCAGATCATCATAGAAGCTGATTGTCAGATGATGCTAGCAAAATCTGGTAAGGATTTTTGTTGGAGCCTCAAATTTTATTTACTTATTTTTGTAAGCTACAGTATCTTGAGCAAAGATATATTTGCTTTCTCTGAAAGAATATCATGGTTGACTATGTGCTATAGCTTATTATAATCACTTTCTGTTTTAGATTGATTTTTCTTTGATCCGGAAATCATAGATGCATATTCTCGAACCCCGTTATCAAGTACGATACATTTTCTCACACAAATAGTTGGGTCATTCCGTACACTCTCCATCACTAAATCTTAGTGAGGGTATATGGTACAATCTATTAAGCCCCAGCATACTGTACTACTGTTACTACCTTAGGAGTTAGGATACACAACTATTATTTCCCGGTGAAAGGAGAACAGTTTTAACTATTATTTGTGTCATATATTCGTAGAGGAACAAGTATATAAAAATGGGTGTGTGTGTGCACGCATGAGAAAGAAATGAGGAGGAAGAGTTTGGAAACATGTATGTCCCTTTGAATTTTATAGCAATACTAGGACTATGACCTATAATTGTGAGTGATACAAGAATAAACAATCGTTCTTTTGCATTGTGCTGTGGTGTCTTGGTTTCAGCTTTTGTGTATTGTATAGAGCTGGAATAGGATTACAAAAAAAAAATAAACATCATTTTTTTGCTATTTAAGATAATTTCGCTTCCGATAGCATGGCATGTTTCTTCAATGGCGCTACCACTATTTTTATGCCGTAAGTTCTTGAGACATAACTCAGGTGAAATCCACAATTTCCGAGCCTATCTCTTTTGTAAATACGAAGCTTATAGAGTTATACTGTTGGTGCACCTGAAAACTATTCTGCACCTTCTAGGGGATAGGAGAGTTAAGGCCTTCTTGATAGGACAATGGGTATTGAGGTTGATATCTTCGGGAAGGAAAAGCATTCCTCCTGAAAGAGGCTCTTTTTTTAAGGTCGTTTAGAATTTTCTTTCTGTATATTGTCTGGTACACGGGAGATGCCCTCTCTCTGATCTTGAAGACAATTAGAAAAAGGACCCTGTAAATGAAGATGAGCAGGAAAACCGCACCCAAGTCCCACCACTTTGAATGGTCCAATGGCACCCCGAACATTTTCTTCACAATATATTCCCCTGTCAATTTGGGCTCACCTGGTATAAGTGGATCAAATGTGAGACCAACAAGATCATTCTTGTATCCGCCCTGCATTTACCAAGTTCCGAATTAGTGAACTTCTATATATTACGACTTGTGGGCAACTCGTTTTAAAAGGCATTAGTATTAATTTTCTACGCGTTATTTGTTCGAAGTTCAAACCTTCAAACTGATTTACTAGAATCATTGATTGTGAGCGACTACCTGAATTGCCCAGGATCCAAAACTGAGATATGAAATAGGATATCGCCAAAACACCTTAGGAAGATCAGGTAGCAGACGGAAAAAGCCTGAGGTCATCATCATTATACCCTGTATAAAACTTATTATCAGTAAAGGAGGACTCTTATAGATTGTTAGTACATAAGTATTGTTATAAAGAATTTAGTTCAACTTACAATGATTCCAGCTCCCGTGACAAGGCCCATCAAAAAGTTCGGAACAAGGGAAGCTACCACCATCATACAACTCTCGACTACGGATATGCAGCCATAGAGACTGAGGCAATAGAAAACATAGTGAGAGAATTCTGGGCGGAACTTTACCATGTACCATGTTATGGTCCCTGTAATTGCTCCTATTGCTGCCAGGAATGGGAATGAGGATAGGAAGTTCGATAAAATATAGACAACCACTCCATAGTACCCGTTGAGCCTCTCCCGGTAGAAAACCTGTGTTAGAAGATGTTTAGCGGCGCTTTTTTTATATAACAGTCCCAATAACTTAGAATCTATATTACCGATACTTGCCTTCATTTCTTCAATGAAGGATGGAAAACCTCCGATAGACATGAAAGTCATGAAACCTGATATGAATCCACCACAAGCTCCTCTAGCCAAGATTGCACTATAGCCTGTTCCAACATCATAGTAGATGGTACCCACACATAGAGATACTGCTATGTATACAACTATCCGTAGCCAATAATATCCAATATCCCTTGACATATTTACGAAAGATCTCTTGGTTAGAGTTGTGAGTTGCTTCCGATAGCTCGCTTGGCTACCTTTCTGTCCTGGTGTTGGGAGTCCTGTCTGCAATAGATGGTTATTCATTGATATTGACACAATTGAAAATAACTTAATTTGCTAGAAGATTCGTCTTTTGAATGCGCAATTTGCTCAAAATGGCCCAAAATAGCCCAAAATGACCATAATATGTTGTTTTTGTTTCGCGAATTTAGTGACATGCTTCAGGATGCTTACCATTGATGTTATTTCTTGGATTTTTGTCCGTACTCGTTCTGCGTACTCTGATCGCTTGAACTTGTCAATAAGCATTGCTTTTATTTGTGCTGTTTCCATATCTAAGAATGGATCTGATATGCTTTGGATTTGCTTCAGGGATCAGACGAGATGAAGGAAGAAAAACCGGTGTCAGATAGGGGAAAAACAAAATTTATTAAATAACAAGGGTATACGCATATGTCCCTTAGAATTTGCTACATTACGCAAATCAAGGTGAGCTTTTTAAGAGTAGTGTAGCTAATTCAAAGGAATGGGAGTGTGTAAGATATCCTTGTACATACTCGTCCTCGATATGATCCTTTCAACGTAGCTGTGACCTTGTCGAAGTCCGAGTTGATACAACGCAGAAAATGGTCCGATGGATTTCTTTTACTTGGACATGGGAACCTGGCTTCTGCAAAGAACTACAATGATGTAGACAGAGTATTAGGATTTGTTCATGGTTGGCTATAATATATGCATTTTAGAACCTTGAAAAATCGATCCGCTTACCAAAATAGCCTTTTTAGCATCTCCAAAATAGACCGTTTCACCAGACGACAGCAGAAAAAGATCATCAAACAATGTGAATACTTCACTGCTTGGCTGATGAATCGATGAAATGACTGTTCTTCCCCCATCTCGTGCCACACTTCTGAGAGCCTGGACTACGAAGAAAGCCGAAGCACTATCAAGTCCAGTGGTTGGTTCATCGAGGAAAAGGAGCCGGGGGCGGGTAAGTATTTCAAGGGCAATGCTTAGCCTCTTCTGCTCTCCGCCACTTATACCTCTCAAATGCCAGTTTCCGATCACTTGATCAGCGCACTCTAGAAGACCCATTTCCATCAAGGTTCCTTCTACTATCCCTTCAATCTCTTCTTTGGTTAAGTTCGGTGGAAGCCTCAAATATGCCGAGTAAGTGATCGTTTCTCTTGCTGTCAAAGTTCCTAGAAGTACATTTTCTTGTGTCACATATGCCTGAAAATACAGTTAAGTTTACGTTGTTATGTTGTTACTTTCGTATGCACGTTTCTGAAACCCGAATTTGGTTGAATAATACTAAATGGTAATCTACTTACAACACCACCATATTGTAGTCCCTTCTTTCTTCCATTGAGTAGAATATTTCCAGTCATAACAACATTTGCTGAGAGTCTACCTGCACAAGAGATATATGTCAGAGTTTTATATGCAGCACATTCCTGTTAACTATCTTTTTCATTTATGATGTTTAAAATTTGTTCACTTTTCTATCCTAAGATAGTCTCACTTTACAACTATCACCGCCATAGTGTAATAGAATAGTGATGTGGTAACGGAAGTGATGCAGCTATCGTAAAGCCAAAATGTTGTTAAAATCATAAGATATTCCTTGATATGGCCTAAAATGCGGTTTTTTTTACACCTTTACAATGCGGGAAAAATCAGTCGTTTGTTTTGAAAACTTTTACAATGTGGCCGATACGATACAATGCGGCCTTGTTTTACACTCTGATCACCGCCCTGGCTCAACCGCTCTCTAATCCACCTTCCACCTTCACTCTACCTTACCACCACCAAGCTCACTCATCGCCCCCACACAACTGAACCCACCACCACTTGGTCTCGCTACTATTCAGACCAAATGCAGCCGGAACATGAGGAGAAGTTCACCTAAATTCTGAATATTATCAATTACGACAATATTTCATTATCTCAATACCATAACGTCATAAAGTCGATACCATCTTTTTGGGGTCAAATGTACTCAATCTTATTCTTGTTTTTTTATCCATCTTTGATTATAAAACGATAGATGTAGGATCAAATAAGAAGGATTTTAAAATAAGAAGAATGAGAAGGATTTTAAAATAAGAAGAATGAGAAGAATTTTTATTTGATTTTGTTGTTGCTATATATATATATATACAAAAAGGGATAATATATTATAAAGTAAGAACATTCTAAAAATTTATGTCATAGTTACTTTTCTGTGTAACATAGTTACTTTTACAATTATGTGTTTTTGGTTCAATCATGACCATAGATTATTTTTATTTTAGTGAAATCAAGGGTGTAGTGTCCTTACCCTTCTCATCAACACCCTTTTCATTGGATCCCTCCCCTAAAATAATATCCGTAATTTTAAGTAAATTAGATGGAAAACTAAAAATTTTTTGATGCATATCGAGGTGCTTTTATAGATTTATCATTTATCTTCCATTTTATGCAATATTATCTTATACCTCTAATAATAATAATGTCAAAACCTTAATGTCAACTTATAAACTTGATGTAATCAAAACAAATTGACGTATAAAATGCTCTTTTCAATGTCAATGCCAATGATTTATACTAGTCCTTTCTGATCATTAAACCAGTAACTATTTCCATAGACAGTCTTAAATTCTTAATCCACTTCTAATGTAAGATAAAAGTAATTATTGGAACTTAATTATTATATCACAAATTTTTGTGAGAGACGGTCTCTTTGAGAGACTATCTTTTTTGGGCCAATCTATTATATATTTTTTAAAATATTGTAAATTGACATTAAAAATGATGTAAATAGACATTTAAGATATTAAAAGTAGGCATTAAGGATACACTTAGTAAACATTATGGATAATGTAAGTAGTTATTAAGAATATGGTAAGTAGGCATTAATCTTTAATAGATTGAGCTTGAGATATGTTTCTCTAGAGATTAGCTGTTATTATATTAGTTATTACTTTTCTTGTTTTAATTATCAATTTTCATGTTGAAAAATAGCTACAAAAACATCAATGAAAATTGTTGTTGCCTTTGCTTTGCTGAATCATATAAATATAATAAGGAAAAAGTTCCAGTGAGAAAATGTGTTACTTTTTTACTAAAAAGATATTATTAGGTAAAAATGTGATATTTTTTTAATAAAAAAAATATAGTTTTAGGCAAAAAAGTATTACTTTAAAAAAAAGATTTTGAAAAAAACTAACAAAAAAGTGTTACTTTTTACATAAAAACATGTTACTTTTCGGAAAAAATGTGTTATTTTGTATCATATTTGTTTTTTTGAAAAATATTTTTTTTTTCTGAAAGTAACACTTTTGTTGATAAAAAGTATCAGCTTTTTTTTAAAACAAAAGTAATATTTTTTTGTCCAAAAGTAATACATTTTCTGTAATAAAGTAACACATTTTTATTAGGATGATTGATTCTCACGATTTTCATATAAACTTAGTTCTCATATAAGATTGGTTCTCACTGGAACTTGACCCAATATAATAATTAGGCATTTATGGCAACTGTCAAAGCTGAAAGCTGAAGAATACTCCCTCAGTCCTTGTTTTTTGTCCCTTTGATTTTGCACCGTATGATTTAATTTTTTAGATTTTTTAGAGTTATATAATGCAAACTCAAAAGTACAAAGGAGTACGACTCAAAGTTCCGAGAGTTTTTAAAAGTAAATGGTGCAAACTCAAAGCGACGGAAAGTATATTATATGACTTAAATTTGTGAAAGCTTTTAAAGTAGAATAGTGCAAATTCAAAAGAATAAAATAAATATTATATGACTCAAATTTATATAGGGCTAGTCATAAAGTGTAAATTCTACAAAACGGAGGAAGTAATTGATAAATTGAGATATAAATGAGAATAAAGCTAAAAAATTTCTGAGCTTACAGTGTTAAGTGACATAGCTGTACAAGTTAATGGTACAATGAAGCAAAAGCAGTGAGTTGGGTGAAAGCATTTATAAGTGATTAATGTGTGGTAGTTGGATTCAGTTATCTCTTTCCTTTTACATTTAAGGACCCCTTTTTTGCACCTATAACCAGCCTTCCCTTGTTTCTTTGGGACGGTGCACCCCTTTAATTTTGGTTACTACTTCAATTTTCAACTCTGGTTTTTTTTTTTTTTTTTTTTTTTTTTTTTTTAATGAAAAATATGAACAATAGTACTAATCATCAATTTAGATATTTTCTACATGTACAAAATTACCATCATGCTTTTTTTAATCAGAAATTAAAGAATAAAATATTATCATTTGAGTTTTCGTAGTGTTTGATTAGAGTTATTTCTCTTAAAAGTTTATTTGAACGACTGTATAAAAACTATTGTGTTGTATTACTTAGTAATAGTACATGCAATTTCAAAGGAAGAAAATAATTTTAGTACATGTAATTTCAAAAGAAGAAAATAATTTTTTAACTCGTGTACAAAGTTAAAATCCTAATATTGTTGAAGTTATTGTTGGAGACACTTGCTCCATCAATTAAAAATGACTCTTACGTTACTATAATCAAGGAAATAATTTCGAATTGATGGAGAGAATAATTTTTACACACTAGATCATATTTTTTCATGAAATATATTAATATATTAAACATACTACTCCTCATATATTTATTGTAAAATATATTTTTTTGTAATGCTGAATTAATTAACCAAAACTAAACTAAGCCTATTATTCCTATTGTGAACGCTATTTATAAACAAATAACTTTTCAGAGAGATTATTTTTAGTAAAATAATCATAAAAAAGATTATATTTTAATAAATTATATTAATCATGTTTCATAGTTAAATGATTTTATACAGCAATTGGTATTATAAATATCATTTATTATTCATCAATCATCTTATACTCTTCAACATAAATAGTATGTGAACAAAAACTTCTATTTCTATTTATATATAACCCTAAAATTTATAATTTGTCAATTATGAATATGGTCCTTCAGTACCCATATAGTCATACTACCTCTACGGAAGACCATAAGTTTGAAAAAACTAATATTGCCATGTGCCATTTATTAATCATTGTTAGGGCCACTATCTTCAAGTTTGACACTACTCACCAAAGTTTTTAATATTTCTCCAATTACAATTTTAATGTTTTTTTATTTTTATTTTTTTAGCAAATTATAACCATTAAAGTATCAAAGTTCGCAGGTTTAAGTCAAAATACAGAATTCCGACCAATTGGATGGTCAGAATTTTAGAATAAGTGGTCGGAGTTTTATGTTTTTGACCTGAACTTATAAACTTTGATATTTTAGTGGCTGTAACTCACAAAAAAAAAACATTGAGATTATAATTTGCAAAAGTATTAAATTTCAAGGTTGTAATTTGCAAATATTCTTAACCCATATTAAATTTGAATTTAACAAGAATATAGATAAAAGTTCGAATTTTACCGGTTGCGGAAAAATTATATCTTCCTCTACTCTTATTTGTTGGGATTTTCAAGTTTATTTAGTACAAAGTAGAATAAAAAAGTGAACAAAAATGAAAAATAGATAAATAAATAATTTAAGAAATCTAGAACATTGAACACATAGTGGCTAGAAGAATTCAAGATTTGTAAAACCCAATTTAGGAAGATCTTTCTCCATGGACAAATTATTTCCTTTTTGTACTTTTTCCTATTTTCAGCTAAAAAAATCATAATTAACTTTTTTTGTGTTTAGTTGCAAAAATTGACATATATAATCATGTAAGTAATGAGGATTTAGTTAGATAATATTGAAATTACATTTTTAGAAAAGGCCAAAAGGGAATACTTAATTAAGGAAGAAGTTAAGTTTTGAAATCAAATTGCTAATTTTGTGATTTAAAAACAAGTTCCAAAAATAATTTCTATTAGTAGTCTAATTTCTACTAATATTAAGTGCATAGATCTTAAAGAAAAAAAAGAGAAATCAAAAGGATGATTACTTGATCTTAACAGCACATTTAGCTTAAAAAATTATATAAAAGTCATATATACATTAGAAAGATTGAATATTAGGTAGTTGAATATTCAAATCATGTGGATCTAATAAAAATCTTGGTACTTAATATGTTACTTCTAAATACAAATTCTCATTTACGACAGTTTTGTTGTGAAACAGTTTTAAATAGGACTAAATAACTAGAATAAATTAATTAATACATTTATTTTTATACTTAAAATAGTCATTTTTTAATTATTAACACAATAAATATTAAAGTATTTGTTTTTTAAATTTTAGTAACCTTTAAGATATTATCTATTTTAGTTGATATATATATATATATATATATATATATATATATATATATATATATATATATATATATATATATATATATATATATATATATATATATATATATATATATATATGATCCAATTTATTTGCATCACTATATAAAATTTTTCCATAAAAATCCATCAAAAAACACTAAAATTAAATTCTATTAAATCTCATTTAATTTGCATTATTATAACATCAACAATAACAATTCCCTATAACCTTAATAAAACGACCTCAATCAATAAATCGATAGAATATAAATATATATCATAAATTATTTAACTCATATATGAGATGTGTCACTCGACAAAAACCATCTTAAATCTCAATAAAAATGTATGAAAAATCCAAAATTTAACCATCTTAAATCTGATTTGCATCACTAGATCAATATTTTATTATAAATCCTTTCTCACGGCCAACAAAAAAAAAATTCATTCTAGCGATTCTCTATCTTTACTTGTATAAAAAAAATTAAAAAGAGAGGGAAAGAAGAAAAACCTGCCAAAGAATCAAGAAGAGTTGATTTTCCAGAACCAGAAGGGCCCATAATAGCCATAATCCTACCGGGCTCAGCATACCCATTAAGACCTTGAAGTATTCTCTTAGTGGGCTTATTACCAAACCCAGGTAACACCACCGTCAACTCTTCCCAAACCAAATACGCCACCGTTAACCCACCGTATCCACCACCGCCACCACCATCTCCACCACCACTCGCCTCCGAATCGTCATCGTCGTCGTAAATGGCATTTTTGTAATTTCTATGTGAACCAGTATGGTCATTTGTTGATGGTGCACCCACCGCTGATTCAATCTCCATATGATGAACTAGATCAAATAGTAAGCTAATTAGTTATGAGCTAACTAATTAAAATAAGTATTAAACTTTTTATGTGTGATAGCATATGATATAATTCTTCATATATACCACGTTATTTATATGATAATAGCACAATAATGAAATAGTTAATTATGATGATGATGATGATGGTAATGTTTTTGGTTGTTTGTTGTAAGTAACACCATGAAGTGGTGTAGTTTTAGTGAGACAAACAGAGTACAATGTAGGTGTTAAATGGGATCGAAAGAGTAAGAAATGTTATATGGTAGCGTGTGTGATTTAAAAAACCTTAACTTTTTACGTGTTATCGTCATCATTATACCTAATATTTCAATACTCGTCTGAAAACAGAGTTTGGGTGAGAGAAAGTATACTCGTACTCTCTTTACAGGGAGGACTAGAGGAAAACAGTAAGTTTTACCTCCAAACAGTAAGAGCCCTGCAAAAGAAGAGTATAAGTACTATATTAAACATTATGGTAGTATTTATCTTTTAAGTTTATTTTATATTTTATACATTAAAATTAATATATAAGAAGAAATATAGTCAAGTATGATCTTATTTCAATCGTATAATCGTAAAATTTTTATAATATCAAATTCTTATAACTTTTAGTTAAGCCCAGTTTAAAGTATAACCGATTAAATTTATACATTAAATTACGAAAAAAAGTTAAATCTAACAACTATAATGAAACGGATGAAGTAATTGATTTTTGCACTTTTGTCTATGCGCATATTGAAGAGATCTCAAATTGCATTTGATTTGAAATTATAAGATATATTGATTATTAATAAAATTTATATCGATACAAATTAAATAAGATCTTACATGATTATATTTTAACTTATTGATTAAAAATAAAATATAACTACGAGTGATTGATAAATAGTATCAAAAAATCAAATGAGACAATAGTAAATTTGAGAGAGTATATTTTTTATATGGAAAAATTTGTCAAAAAGTACCTAATTAATTTTTTTTCTATAAAGTACCTAATAAAAAAAATTTTGCCAAAAAATACCTAACAAAATTTTTTCTTTTCCAAAGAGTACCAAGTAACGTTTTCTTTTAGTTGACCGTCAAATATAACAGTTGACTGGTCAAAATCGAAAATTCTTCCTCATTTTCAATTTATTTTCCAATTTAATTTCGATTTTGAGTTAAAAGTAGACAAAGAAGACACTGAGGATATTAAATGGGAAAATAAATTGAAGATGAAGAAGAAGAATTTTCGATTTTGACCAGTCAACCGTCATATTTAACGGTCAATTGAAGGAAAATATCAATTGGTACTCTTTGGAAAAGAAAAAATTTTGTTAGGTACTTTTTGGAAAAAAAATGTTTTATTAGGTACTTTTTGACATTTATTTTCGACAAGTCTTATATAAGACAATTTCAACATAACAAATTCATATAATTAGTCTAATTTTTTAATTGTTCACTTTAAAATAATAAACATCCATTTTAAAACAATCTAATTTGTAAACTATTTATGATGGACAATTGGACATCCTCCCAAAACCGTTATGCGAAAAAATTACTAAACACGGCCATCTACCACGGTAAAGAATAAAACTTTTCGTAAAAAAAATAAATAAAAAAGAAACAAAAAATAATAAGAGTATATACATCATTATGTATGTAAAGAAATAAATTTTTGTACTGTTAATTATTTCATTATATTTTATATATTGTGGTAATTAAACGAAAAAAAAGATAGTTATTTGAAATCTTAATTTATTTGTTTTGTGGTATATATTGATAATATTATATTTTTATAGTTTTTGATTATATATAACTCTAGATATAAACAATCTAATAAATAAATTAAAACGTATAAAAAGTATTGTGAGTGCAGGTAAAAAAAACGGAAGAGTATATATATTATGTAGTTATAAGAAAGCGAAGGTAAAAGTGATGAGTTGGTTGGAGATGGAGAGAATTAAATGAAGAGAGAAAGCAATATGAAACTACATTTAGTTGAAGCCTTGAAGGTGCACTAATTGTGAATGCACTGAACACCGCTGCATTTATCGAATCATAATTCAATTTGTGGAAGATATTTTTTATTATTGCTTTTCAGTATTTATTAGGGTTCATCTTAATATCTATTCATTTGTATGGCTTCTCAATAAGATTATCTTTCTTATGAGTTAAGTTTAATTTGATTAATTCACATTAATTCTTTTTGAGTTGGTGTCCTCTTTTATTGGTTGGCAAAATGGTCCAAATACAATAATATTGTCATTGCTACAATATTAAGTTAACGGCCCGTTTGGTTGATGGTAATAAAGTAATGGGAATAAAATGTTGTAATGGCAATAGTAATGAAGGAATGGATATGAGAATTGGTAATGAAGATTCATTTGTTTGGTGTGCATGACTAAAGAATGGTAATGGAAGATAATATTCCATTGATTGTATTTAGTTGTTAGTAATAAAAAATGGTAATGAATCTTAGTTTTATTATTGTATATTTTATTGTATCTAAATTATTCAATCTAATGATTCTTTTTTTAATAATAATATTTTTTTAGATAATTATATACATTACCTTTTTTTCTTCATTATTTTTTTTCTTCAGCTCGAAACAACATTATTTTATTTTATTACCACAGTAATACTTCATTACCATTACCGCCTAATACCAGGTTGTTTGATGGTAATAAAAATAGCCCTTTTTGGTAATTTCATTACCTTATTTTATTACCATCCATTACCATTGAAGACATCCAAACAACCAAATTTTTCATTACTTAATTTTATTACCATTACCGCGCTCTAATACTATGTACCAAACGGGCCGTAAGTGCTTTCATCTAGTGTGAAACAGTTGAATGTATACAAAATTGTCTTTATGATGAGAAAAAAAGTACTTTTATATTGATATTTCATTTTAAATATCATCTAGTCTTTTCTTAAAAGCACAAATAATTTAATAATTCATTTTATTATAATTTAAATTAGAAAAGCTAAATTTTTTTTACTCTTTATCAAAATGTTTTAAAATGATAATTACTTTTTTTTTGTTTCTTATAATGTTCATACAAAAGTTAAGTATATGAGGCAACATCCAAAAGATAGGAGTATATAGTAATTGGTTATTTACCAATTAGTTTTCGTAGATTAAGAATTTTTTTTTTTGATTAGTATAAATAATGTAGGTTCATTTTTTATGCTCTTTCTTATTGAAGAGAACAAAGCTAAATTTAGTGAGAAAAGGATATAGAAGTATAATACCATTTTTTTTTGACAAAATACTACTTATAATAATACTCTCTCTATATAGATATATACATTTCTATGTGTGTGATATAATCATATAAAGTAGGTTTTGCTCATGCAAGTATGGAAAGAAGTATATATTTTGGTAGTTGAACAGCATTAGCATAAGGTTCATTTAATTTGGATCATGCATGTTATTAGGCCCATTACCAAGTTGACTTTGGGTTGTTGGCCCATGAGGAGATCTTAAATAAGGCATAACCGTGTTTATCCTCTAAAACAAATTGTTGTATGAGACAATTTTATTGTAAGATGTGTTTTGTTAATGGATTAAATAGATCTGCTAATATAAATTTTGTAAGAATATAAATTCCTTATTTTTAAGTCATATTACTAAAAAACTGTTTCTCACAATTGATACTAATTCTCTTAAGGATTGACGTTTACTAGATAGCATTTTAGTTGTTTAGGTAGAGTATTAGACTATCAGTTTAGATAAAGTGGTGCAAGTAGTTATTTTCATAATGTTACCGCTTGTAGCTTTTTAAAATTAAAGATATGATTTTAAGATTTTCTCACACTTGTTTCAACAAATTATATTTTAGCAGCTACCATATAATAATTTACATAGCTAATTAGACAATTAATTATTTAATAACTATAATATACAAGTACAACTATCATGCTCTTATTCTACAACTAAAAATTTGTAAATAGGAGCAAATAGAAGTATCAGTCTCTTTAGATCCCATAAAAATATCTATGATTTTCTTAAAGAAATGCCTCATTAAATTGGAGTATTATATTTCTATTTTGGGTAAAAATCTCACTACTTTTCTACAAATCTCTTATGTACAATTTTTTTCTCTTTAATACTCCCTCCGTTCCTATTTGTTCTTCCTATTTGAGTATTTCACAAAGATTAAGAAAAAGAGAATCTTTGATGGTAGTGGGTATTATTTTAATTATATAATAGTGAGAAGTAATGATTGTATTGGAAGTATGAGGTTGTAGTGGGTATTATTTTAATTAAATAGTAGTGTGAAGTAATGATTGTATGGGAAGTATGAGAGAGAAAATAATTATAAATAAAAGAAAATGGGTACATTAAAAGAAAAGGGGGATTTTAAGGGGTAAAAGTGAGATAAAAACTTTCTAAAAATAGAAAGTATTCTAAAGTGGAAGAACTTTTAAAACTACCCGTTATAGTAATGTGGAAGATCAAAAAGGAACGGAGGGAGTATTTATTTATACAATTTCAATTTTCTTTTTGCCTTATTCACCATTCACCAACAAATCAACCAAAAGTTAATTTTATACACTATGTAAAATATTACATTTTCTATAGGATAAAAATGTATAGTCTCTAAATTTGCATTTTTATAAACTTATTTAAAACCCATGTCCAAAATGACCAATCAATCTATTACTCCCTTTCTTAAGTCATTCAACAATTTTTTAGTTTCATCCATATATTTTATATTTTATTAATTTCATATAAATATTTATTATTATCATACTCAGTATATCCCATTCATTAAAAAAAAAAACGTAATAGCTATTTAGAACCATATATCCATAAGTCCAAAACTACTTTTAATTACCAAAACTGCCCTTCCAGATAAAACAAAAAAAGTTTCTAGAAAAGAATATCCTCTTACCATAACAAACAATTAAAGTCAAATCCAACACTTAAGAAAAGCAAATAGATTAAACTATAGAAGAAAGAGATTTTGGATAAACCCAAAAATGGGGGATTTCTCATATTGTCCAGATTGCAAGAGAAGCACAGAGGTTGTTCTTGACCATGCTGCTGGCGACACTGTTTGTGTTGAGTGTGGCCTTGTTTTGGAAGCTCATTCCATTGATGAACACTCTGAATGGAGAACTTTTGCTAATGAAGCCCAAGATAATGACCCTGTTCGTGTTGGTGGGCCCACCAATCCTTTGCTTACCGACGGTGGGCTTTCCACCGTCATCTCTAAGCCCAATGGGTCTTCAACAGAGTTTCTTACTTCGTCTTTGGGTCGGTGGCAGTCTCGTGGGTCTAACCCTGACCGGAATCTTATTCAAGCTTTTAAGTCTATTGCTACCATGGCTGACAGGTAATGATAAATTAAGTATTCACCTTCTAAAGTTTGTGAATTTGGTGTATTTATGCTTGATAATAAAAAGAGAATTCATATTCCAATTCCAATACTGAAGTTTTGAACTTGGGAAATGGGAATTTTTAATTTGGTGTTTATGTAGATTTGTGATTTATTTTGGGAGTGGGGATCAACTAATTTGATGGCTTAATTGAATAGTTTTGTAATTATGTTGATGTTGTGCATTTTGTGAACTTTTTCTTGGTAAGGATAGGTTGAGGGGAAAGGGGAAGAAGGAATTAAACCTAGGTTCTTTGTAGGAAACTGGTTTATGGTCCAACTGTGACAATACCCGATTCTCATATTGAGCATTTTGATTTTTGTTAAGGTGATATTTTAGGGGTGAAAAGTTGAACTTTTGGATTTTGGTTGTGGGTTAGATGAATTGTGCAATTTGGGTGGTAATTAAAAGAAGTGAAGTATTTGTTCTGGTGTTGTAGAAGTGATAAATCTAACTGTGTGAATTAAAATCTTTGGAGTAAAAAGTTGAACTGTAATATTTTGGTGTTGAGTTGATTGAATTATGCAATTTTGGTGGTGTGAAGAAGTGAGGTATTTATAGGAGTTTTGTGTTTATGTGAATGGATATTGTATCAATGTCAATTTTTGCCTACACCCAAAATGGAAAATGTGGATAGATCTTGCTATTTTGCAATCATTTTTCTTCCTTGTTTTGGAAAAGAAGTGTTTATCCAAGATGAAGCCAAATGTTTAGATTTATTTGGTTTGGAGTCGATGTTTTCATTTTTACAAGAATACGGTTAAGTAAGGTTGCATACACGCGAGCTCCAAAACCCAGCCTAAGTATGAGCATAGATGGGAGTCACTTAATCGTATTGAGGTTGTGGAATGTTGTTTTGGAAAAGAATCTTTTTTCTTTTCTTTTTTTGTTGATTATATTAGGTTGAATAGTAGTACATGATTACATGAGGCATAGGGTGTGCCTAGAAGTTTAATATTTACTCCTATGATTTACTAATATTTTGTGAAGCTAAGAGTGAATGTAATTTTACTAGTTGAGTATGAGTAGCCAAGAAAGTGAATATATCAATCTATGTCGCCCGTGGCGTTACTTGAAAAATCTGAAGACAACAAGTTCTAAGTGGTGAAAGATCACATAATGATGTATAAGTAACATATTTTTAAAATCTGAGAAAGAGATGTACTTTTGTTGTGGAGTAGGACATTGAACCATAAATGCAGTACTGGTTACGATTACGGATGCAGTAACGAGAATGATGTGGTTATCATAGCGCCTAAATATCATTCGAAACTATAAGATATCCCTTGATACGACCCAAAGGTATAAGAAGCTAAGCCACTCTTGTTGGTTTGAAATGTTGTTGCTGAATGCTGATTAATTGTCGTAGTCTTATCTCAAAGCCAAGGAGCATGTTTGTCCTGTAGTTTTCTTGGTTAATCATCAAAGAGATCTTAGAATGGGCAGGGAAAATGATTTTTAAAGTTGGTCTTCTATTAGAATACAGAAGATAGGAACTGTTCCTCATAAAATAGTTGTGTTCCCATCTTATGAATTTAATCGGAATTTTGGTTGGAAGATATGCTAGAGAAAATTGTGAGCTTAGTTTTTAGTAACCTCGCCTTCTGCGGGCGATGGGTTGGGAGCCTTGATGGGAATAGGCGAGGTAATTACTTGGCAGGCACCTTAGAGCACCTATTTTGTCGTAGCATCAAAAGATCATTTGTTTCTCTTATTCTTCTAGATGTTTGTGAGTTTTTGGTTGGATACTCGGATTTCTTTTTTTTGGGGTTTGGGGCGCCTCACACCCATAGGCTAGCATCTTCGCCTGGTCTAGCCTCCTGGTAACCTCAATGCCTTAGGGCTCCTTGCGCCTTCTAGAACTAAGATTGTGAGTCTTCCATCTTTAGATGTGTTATTTCCTAGCCAATAATTAAGAGTGGTTCCCATCCTGATAAATTAAAAAGTAATTCTTTTTTTATGAAGATTACTTTTTGCTTTATTACAGGGATGACTGAGGAAAGGGGAGGACTAGAGGACTATATGAAAATCAAATCAAGGATCTTACCTAGAAAAGTGGTACTTCCTCTCCAACTAGCCAAGACCCGATTCTGGAAGAATTACTAGTTTTCATGTTAACTGATAACAACTAATCGTGTGCTAGAAGAAGTCGATTGCCATTAAAAAATCTTAGTTATATGTGAAATAATGCGAGGGAGGGAGAAATGCTAATAGATTCTGCTATTTTGACCCTCGCCCATATGTTAAATTTGTGAATCTAACTAGCAATCTCTATTTAATTGAAGAGGAAAAACATTGTGATGTGATCTTTTCCCTAGTAACCTTGTTTTTGATCTTCTTCTGGTGTGATTCAGCTAAAAAATTCCAATATGGACATGCAAGCATAAACGCCTTGCATTTACCCTTGCTTTTGTATAAAAAAAGTTGGTCTACTTTATTAAACTACTTGATTAACTTTTTTGGATCTTTTTTGGATTGTAAAGTAAGCTCTTGGCCTTGAAATGAATAAAGTGTTGAACATTTTGGCATGTAAGGACTAAGGAATAATACTCCATAGTCGACCATTATAATTTCAAAATGCTTTTACTCTTACTATTCATGTAAAGCCTCTGTGCAAGGGTCTAAATTTGGTAGGATTACGCCTATTTACGTTTTGACATACTATACAACAACATTCCATTACCCCAATGCTTTGACTTCTTGTATACACTATGCAACGTGATGTAATATAATGACTGGGTGATTGTTGTCATAATTTAATCACTGTGGCTTGAAGAACTGAACTACTTAAACATGTAAAAGTGTATGACGAGGGAAAAAGGATCAAGCGAAAACCATCCTTTATTGGGTTTTTGCTAATGCAATGACACATAAGTCACTGAATGACAATCTTTCTTTTTGCAGGTTGGGTCTTGTTTCGACCATAAAGGTATGCTAAATTGCTTCAATTTTTTTGTTGGTTTTATATTTGTGTATATGATTCTGCATAGTTTCTTTTGGGGGATTTCCGTATGCGCGCATTTCTCCTTGCCCACTCCTTGAAGGGGGCACGGGTATGATTTGCCTGCTACCCTACTCCCCCATCGGACCCTACCTTGTGCAGGATATTGGGTTGCTGACATTGACTTTGATTTATTCTGCATAGTGAGTTGACTGGCGATTTGTCATTTATGGTGTATTAGCTGATTCTATCATGGATTTTCTTATTACTAGTGTAGGCATGCAGGGAAAAAAACATTTTGAGTATGGAAGGTATGCTATACCTGTGTCCTGATGTGGCGGGTGTTTTAACTTTTTGAAAGCCAATCCCTGGCATTGTGAGCTACTTCTTCCCTTTAGCTATTTGTGAAAAGGGGACTATTGGAATGATCATCATCAACCCACTATCCTGCTTGAAAACAGGGTCTGGGTGAGGGAAGGTGACAAACAATCCATACTCGTACTCCCTTCAAACAGAGAACGAACTATTGGAATATTACACTTATTGTACCACCAATCCCATGGTGGTTTTAGCTATGGTATAGCCCTGTTGAGTAAAAAGTTCCGGATATTTGGTTGGTGGAATATGGGAGCTTATGTTTGATTTTGCCTTGATCAAGATAATAGCTTATCCATCAAGAGTCCAATCCTCATTCTGCTGGATATATAGTTTGCCTTCAGGTTTCAAAGATAAAAGTGAATGATAGGCTATTTTAATGAGTTCATAACTGTTTATTTTTTGCAAAACATTATTTGATTGTGCAATTATTAATTCATCAAATTGTAGCAACATCTTTTGATCTCCTTGCTGTTTGTAAATATCACATTAGAAATTATGTTATTGGTTCTCAATCAGTAAAACTTAATTTGCTAGTTAGTTCACCTTTTGAATTTGCGAATCGCTCAAAATGGTTCAAAAATAGCCTAAAACCGACCATAATTCGTTTATTTCGATTTGCGATTCGCAAGGCGACTAGCATATCATGTGACAGTTTTGAATATACAATCACTAATCATATGTGCCAACTAAGATCTTAGAGTTCAGTTACGTCTTCCAGGATCGAGCCAATGAAATATATAAGAAGGTTGAAGACCAGAAACCCCTTAGAGGAAGGAATCAAGACGCAATTTTGGCTGCTTGTCTCTATATTGCTTGTCGACAAGAAGACAAGCCCAGAACTGTTAAAGGTATTTGTCATCTTAGAACATTAATTCACCCAATTTGTCTGGCTTTTAACGAAATCCTAACTACACAATCACCAGAGATATGTTCGGTCGCTAATGGGGCCACAAAGAAGGAAATTGGTCGTGCGAAAGAGTTTATCGTCAAGCAACTAGAGGGGGAGATGGGTCAGTCCGTGGAAATGGGAACCATTCATGCAGGAGATTTTTTGGTTTGTCGATAAGGACTAATTCATACTAATTGTGGCCTTTTAGGCATCAACCATTTCTTTGTCGTGTTTTTGGTCTTAAGATTTTCCGTGTAAATTATCTTTTGTTTATGATTGTAGAGGCGTTTTTGTTCGCATCTGGGCATGGACAAGCAAGCAGTAAAGGCCGCCCAAGAAGCTGTTCAGACATCTGAAGAGCTTGATATAAGGTAGTTTTCCTCCACTTACAAATTACAATGAACCCTATCTCATTAAATTATGTGCACTTTTTTTTTTGTTAAGTTGCAGATAACTTCTTTGTGGCTACTAACAAAGGTTAGGTTGTGTTATTGCGTACATTCAACCGCCCAAATCCCACCTGTGGTGGAAGCCACCTAATGACATTGGGATAATGGAATGATAACGATGATGACTTTCCAACTTTGGGTAGCCGCCAACTCTTTGAATGTTTTTCTATTGTTTGAACATAAATTTTGTGACTTCTTATCGAAAATATAATCGTCCAATAGTCTTGAGAAGCTCGTCAAGTATTGTAAAGCAAGTAAATAAAAAAGAACATTTGTTAGGTTTTGAGAATCATGGGTTAGCGATTAGCCTAGGGTCCTGGTGGTTGAAGGTTTTTCCTTTCATCCTTGTGATCGGGGTTTGATTTTCACGAAATACAAGAAGTTTCTTATTACCTCTCCCCCTTTTCTTTAGGGATCTCTATCCTACTCCCGAATCAAAACATATGTTAGGTTTTGGTGAATTTCTGTGATAATGTCGACAAGCAACGTAGAACAATGAGACTCATCAAATAGTGAGCTTTGGCTTAAAATTCTTATTCTGCAGGAGAAGTCCGATTTCAATTGCCGCTGCTATTATTTATATAATCACCCAACTTTCCGATGATAAAAAGCCGCTCAAGGGTAAGCTTATTGTTATTCTTTTTCTTTCTATGCTGGAAATCATCGATGATTTTAAATCTCTGAAATGCGACAGATATTTCTCTCGCTACTGGTGTGGCGGAGGGCACTATAAGGAATTCTTACAAGGACCTCTATCCTCATATTTCCAAGATTATACCAAGCTGGTACGCCAAGGAAGATGACTTGAGGAATCTAAGCAATCCTTAAGATCCAACATGTACACGAAAACTGTAAGAATTCGGTAGCTAATGGTTATGACAGTTTAGCGTAATAGATGTAAAGCCAATTGTTTGAGATGATCTATTGAAACGTTCATCTCGATTAGGTGTGTTTGGATCGGTTAAGTTAATATAGGTGATGTTATACCATATTTGATGTATTAGGTTCTTCGGTATGTATTTAGGTAGTAGCTGCGTGATGGGTTATACCTTGTCATATGTTCAGCATTGCTTTGCCTAGTCTATTGCTCCTTCTTAAGGTTCATTCTATCAAATGACTTTTAGATATTTCTCTATTGTAAATTTTGTCATTATTTTCAACTTTCAAGCAAAATGATGTCTAATGACTTGTGCAAGTTTGCCGAAAGTCAAGAGGATCTCGTTATCATTTACATCAATTCAATTCAGTTCAGCAGTTATTTGTTCAGTTTAGCGCAACAGTGATAAATTGAGTTTAATTAGGCACTCTTTTCATGTTCACATAGTTTTGAAATCCCTTTAGCTCGACATGTTAAAAGAAAGAGAACACTTACCTTCAACACAAGGATCTTGCGCTCGTACGTGTGCACCTAAAAATTAATTACAATCAAATGTATTTTTAGTTTGTGTTTGTTTCATTTGTAAAATAATCTAATATTTGCTTAGTTCACATACAAGCACAAACTGAATTGAAAATGCACACAAAATCTTTAATGCATATACTATTTAGATAAAACGGATCCAATTAACTATTTTTCAAAGCATTATAACGACTTGATATGGATATTCAGCTATCCAAACCGAGTACAATTTAAATTACATGAAGTAATCTGCATATAAAAACAAACTATTAAAATATCAAGACACTTATATGCATATTAGAATCAAAATTTACACAACCCAAGATATCATATTTAAAATCCGCCCAAACACCCAAATGTACATATCTATTTAAAAGCGGGATAGAAACATAGAATCTATAATATTTCTATTTTTAATTATACAAATTATACAAGTGTGATTATACAAATGTATATATTTAGCTTTCAACATTTATTTCTACTTTTCAAGGGCTTTTTTTCAAATGGGACAATAATGAAAAATGAATCAAAATTATATAAATTGTAAGATTCAGATTCCAGTTCTGTGGGCTCCACCCTATGATCAGCATAGATCCCACCTTTAACAACCGTTGGATGAAGGCCCCACCTTACAGATCCCTGATCCCCACCTCTCTTTACCGTCGGATGAAGGCTCCACCTTAATTAGATGAAAGAGCTGTCATGATGTAATAATCAAATGATGATGATTGATGATCACATCATACCTCATTTCAGGACCCATTCAAATCAGGAAATGATGAACAAGATCACAATATTTTTACACTTGTACAATTTCGCTATCAATACAAAAGTTGACTTTTCATTGGGTAATACTCCTAGCTGATCTCAGCTCATACTTACCAATGAATACTACTTACAGTTGGTAGCAATCTAAGGTACAAAATCAATGAGATGCACCTAATTTTCAATTGGGTGTAATTTTTTTAATGAATTTTATGGATAAATATATAAGACATCTTTTCGAGCGAAAGGAAATAAAAATTTATCAGTTGAATAAATAAAATAGAGGTGGAAGAAGTTTTGAACCAGTTAGCGAATGACGAAGCTTAAAAAATTGTGTCAGGTATTCCTATTGAGATTTTAGGGCATATAAAACTGAACTCGTTAAGTAATCTTTTTAACAAGTTAGGACGAATTTTAATATGTCAAAAAGTTGAAGACCATCACTATGACAATTAACAAGTATCTATAAAAACAAATAAGTTGCATAAAATTGTTCAGATTACAAAAGAATTTTAAGAAATTTAGTAAAGGAAATGCTGACAGAAAATAATCTAATCTAGAAGAATGAATGATCAACCAACAATTTTTTATTTACAAGATCATTTAAGATCAAACAAACAAATACGAATTGCATTAGCAACTTGGTCGTACCTCGACACTGGTGCCTCTAGGCTTTGTTGATATGCAGCCGTCACAGCTCATAACAAACCTCACACCACAAAACTTTATTATGGTCTATTATTCAAAAAAAATTAAACTTTTAATATTCATTTTTTTAATTTTGCATATGCCTAAATACACTAAATTTATCCGATCAAATTTAACTTATCACTCATATATATATATATATATATATATATAGGGAAGCGATGCAATGAAAAGGGGTTGAAAATGAGAAGAGTAAGAAGGACTCTACATCCTTAATTTCACTAAAATAAAAAAAAATTTATGGTCACGGTTGAGCCAAAAACACATAATTGTAAAAGTAACTATATTACATAAAAACGTAACTATGAAATAATTTTTAAAATATTCTTAATTTATAGTAACATAGTATCCTTTTTTGTATTTATAGTAACAAAACAAGATCAAACAAAAATCCTTCTCATTTTAAAATCCTTTTTATTTGATCATATATATATATATATATCAATTCACAAGTGTCAATGTACAAGAACATGGATGCAATTTCATCCATAGACCATAGGAATAGATGCAAGATATAAGAAATGGGTTTAGGACCCATCTTATGATTTTGAAAATTAAGAAGTAAATAATATGGTTGAGGATTGGACCCACATGCAAGATAGATCCCTGATTGAGATGATTCCAAAGAGCAACTTGGTTTATGCAAAGGATATGGGAATAATATATTGCTTCATCAATAAAAGAATCAATATCAAACAAAAAAATATGTAGAATAATTAACTTTCAAGTACTAATACTCTTAGAAAGTCATTACATTAGGTAAGAAAAACGAGGCTGCAATAGACCCTCAAAAAGTTCTCTAAAAGCAATGTCACATTCACATACTTTCTTTTCTTCTCTACATCCTCCATAATAAGCCATCATTTACAACATTTACGATTCCATACTATTTCGAAAAGGTAAAAACTTTTTCTGATTGACAGACGAATTCAAAATACTAGTATAAGGTGAACTGAACACTCATCTCTACATGTATGTTGAACCAACTCCGTTGCTATTCTTTTGTGTTATAAAGTATGCTATGGAGTTTTTAATCAAATGTCATGAGTGATCAAGGCAGGCCCAAACCTAAATTCCCCTGTCTGTGATATCTTAACTTAATAAGACGTGACAGATTACCTTCTTCGTTAAGTTATTAACCACCAACTCCTTTCCATAAACTTTGATAATTATTCAGCTATGTAGCTAGATTTCTAAGAACCCTTTTCTCATAATCAGCAACCCCACTTAGACTACCCTTAAACTATCTTTTATGGTCCCCCAAAAAAAATTGTGATTCTATCTTTATAATGAAAAAGTCATGAAACTTACATATATAAGCTTTCAAAGAATTTCAGCATGGACCAATTCTTCTAGGGACCCCATATCATTTGGGTCACCCTCCCTCCCCCAAGCACACTCAAAAACAAGCACAATACCAACAGCAATTCAAATTCCTGTCTGTTTATCAGAAAATATCCTTCCATCCGTAGGATAATCCTGGATTTCCCTACAGTTTTCTGAATGATTAAACTTATTCATCATGTTAGATGCAAACTTAGTATCCATAATCTTGATTAGTACCTTATCATTGACTTATTTTTCTGCTTTTGGATCGATCCCAAGTCCGGCAAGACACAAAATCGATAGATTTTTTCGGTTTGATGAGGAATCAGACAGTTGGGTACTTATTAAACTGCCTTATGATCTAGTTACCTGCAACAATGGTAACTGTACTGTAGTGGGTTCTATCCGTCAAGCACCAAATAGAACAGAGAATGTTCGGGTAAAAAATGGAGATAGTACTGCACGAAAAGCGAATAAGGAGATTTACAGACGACTTTTACCTTTGAGGAAGCGCGTTTCTTTGACAAAAATGTCGGATGCATCCATCTGGATCACTGGTCAGAGTGGTTCGATTTACGAGAGATTTTGGAATGGAGTGCAATGGGTGATCGCTCCTCATGATTTGCCTGAATATGCAGAGTCTGCTGTATCTGTGTTCTTTGTTAATCAGACAATTCTTGCCCTCTCAGAATCTGGGTATCTTTATCAGGTACAGTTCTGTTCTGTGCACATGAAATGAGAAAACCAATGTAGATAAAACCAAGTATTGATGATCCAAGTCAAGTATAGCAACAATCCCAATATATTTGTAGTATCTTTGAGATGAATAACTATCAAAGGAGAATACCGATATAGAGTGGGTAAAACACTCATCTCTACATGTGTATAGACCCAATTCAACCGTCATTTTCTTTAATATTAGAATAATTTGCGAATTACAGCCTTAAAGTTTAGCACATTTGCAAATTACAGACTCTATGGCCACCAAAGTATCAAAGTTTGCAGATTCAGGTCAAAACACAGAATTCCGACCATTTTAGTGGTTGGAATTTTGGATTAAGTGGTCGGCATTCTGTGTTTTTGGCCTGAACTTGTAAACTTTAATACTTTGTTGACTGTAATTCGCAAAAAATAAACATTAAGGCTGTAATTCACAAAAATGCTAAATTTTAAGGTTGTAATTCGCAAATTATTCTTAATAGAGTTTTTAATCATATAATCTGGGTCAAGCCCTAGGTAGACCCAAGTTTCTGATTCTTATTGTTTTTAAGTTCTGCATTTTCTTTTTTCTTTTTTTAATTAGTGTGGCTGATTATAGATAATAAGGTGGCAAATCCTGGATACTAGTATAGGGTGGGCTGAACACCCACCTCTAAATGTGTTTCTCTATGTCAAATGACTGGGCCATGGCCTAGGCAAGCTCAGACCTAGATGGCTAGATCGCTCTAATTACAATAACATATGATAGTTCTAAATTCTGCATCATATTCAAAGGGTTTGTTTCCTGTTACAGATGCAACTGATTGAAAATTCACAACTACTTTGGACAAAGTTTGAAGCTAGAGTTGACCACAATGAAAAAGAGGAAAGTGTGATCAAGTCTGGAGTTGTTACAAAGGATGGGGAGTGAGTAGTTGCATTTTGCTTTTTAATGAAAGCTAATTATATAACCCAGATGCTCAAAAACAATTTCCATAATCAGAAAACTGACAAAATTTGCACATACCCCAGGAGAATTTACTTCTGCACAAAGAATGGGTCACTAGTTGAACTTGTTGGGGTCGAACCTCCCAGGTATGATGCATCACATTGTTGATAAGGTAGTTAAATTCATGGACTAAATTCTAGAATCACACTTTAACTTCTATAAAGCCGATTAATATTGCCCATGTGAGATTTTTCGGGCCATTTTTTGGCTGAACATTTCGCTTGGCCTGATTTTTTCAAATTTTTGAGCAAAGTTTGCAGCCTGTTTTTCTAACTGTTTTCTAGCCCATGATCCGTTCGGAATCACTTGAAACTGATGGTTAGAAGTCAGTCTGTCACTAAAAAAAGTTCTCATTTCTGCATTGTGAACAAACAGGTGGGTGAATCATGGACAGCCCCCAGGGGCAGATGTTGCAGGAATAGCTGATGTTGAGACACTCAAACCAAACCTTATCTTCACACTCAGGTGAACTAATACAAGTGCAAAACAAACTATTGATCCTTTAAGTGTTCCTCCTTTGTATTCATAGATGTCCCATTAGATTTTCCTACACATTATGTTAGTATTTATATAACATAACTTGGAGCGGTGGAGCTTCAACCATTAGTTTAAGCTTTTAGTTAAGGCCTCAGGATATGTTATACATTCTATCAAACTTAAACTATGTGTTAAGTTGGTTCCTCGACATGCCCTCATTTTGAGTGGAAATTTTAGCGTCACGTATAAGAAGGGTATGTGTTGTATCTACACTTCTACCCCAAATGACTCTCGTGTGAGGAGATGTGATAGAGTATTAACTATCTTAGGGTCTAACCACTTAACCATTAACTTAAGTTTTTGGTTGAGTTGGTTCCTGCACTTTTATAAACTTAAGGGCTATTATGCTTTGTAATTGGTACTATTCCCTCCACACCAGCTATTATTCTTAATAGAACGTTCATGAAAGACATGATATGAATTTTGGATACCATAGTTCGGCAGGAGATCTTTACGAGTATGATAAAAGCACCAAACCGCCCTGGAAGAAGCATGTGTGGAGAAAAGAGTCAGCCGAACATACTTCCTTGTTGTCATCAGGGGGTTGCAGTGCTCAAGTGATAGGCAGAACTTCATCAATATCATTGTTTCTGTTGAACAAGGTGTAATAACCATCAAACATGACTAATATGCATTTGTCGAAAAGGTTTGATAATAATAGATTCTCGTTCTTAATGTTCGTGACTTCCTTGATGTCATTTCAGGCCGGTGAATTTGTTGAGAGGCGACTGAACCAGAGAAAATGGAAATGGATAATACATGGGAGACCTGAAGATCAACTACTGACATCAATCACACCTGTTCCAGAAGATGAATCTAGTGAGAAGTATTCAGTGTTCCTAACAACAGCATCAGGCTCAATAATGGAATATCAAACAACTAAACAAATTGGTATACAATAAGGAAAACAAACCTCGCTATAGCTTTTTACGGTCTATTTGGTTGTTGGTATTAAATCGTGGGAATGTTAACGAATATACGATTCTAGGTAGAAAGTTCACTCGACAAAGCTCATAATTATGCTTGTCCTAAACTAATTTGCTTGCCGAATTAGGTGGTAATAGAAAATTGGAAGGATGAGACCATTATTACCATCATTTCATCAAAATTAACACTAAAACTCATAAAAGAAGACATGTGTGATGTATAAGATGATTTTTTATTCGGAATCCTTTAAATGCAAAGGGGAATGGAAATCTTCAATCACTAGGCTAACCCTTAATTCTGATGTATACAATCATTTTTTTTGAATGTTGTTTGCATGATGATAGGAATGGTTCAACAACATCAACTTGAAGAGTCATGGATAAATCATATGCATCCACCACATGCAATGGTAGCAAGAGGCATTGCAGGGATAGCATATCAATTTGGTAGGTTAATTTTCCCCCTAGACGATGGAAGGATTGCAGAACTTCATCTTGCAGGCATTGGAGGTGAAAATACGGGGCCAGATCATCAACCCAATACCCGAAAAAGAATATCATCGAAGTATTATTGGACAACATTGGATGCCCCCGAGACTGAAGGATGGAATGCAGAGTATTGCAAAGAGGAGCGCGGACCTTCTAATTGCCTAATAGGAGTTAAGGATGAAACAAATGACTACACAAAGACAAGAACTATGACAAGAAGAAGAAAAGGAATGCAACAGAACTATTTGATCCCCAATGAGTCGAGCATCAACCTAGATGAGACCAAGGAAGATCGTGCGTTGAACAAGAGTTGGGTGGATTCTAACTTCGGGTTGAGAGTCATACAAGGAGGCAGATCATTTTTTATGGTGTCAAAGAATGGTATGGCTTTTGAGTATCTATATAGTGATAATGTAGGACTTTGGCTTAAGCACGAACACCCGACAGCAATGAAGGGTGCAGTTGGAAGCTACAATGGAAGTCTGTTCTTGATCGATATCCATGGCGCTTTGCTTATAAGAGAAAGAAGCAATAATGAGCTTCAATGGATAAATTGTACTTCCATGAAGAAAGGGAAAGAGCTAATTGGTGGGCCCCCTTGGGATAGGATTCACAGTGCAGGAAAAAGAATTACAGCAAATGATGCAATTTATTTCATAAGCAAGAAGGGAAGGCTACTACAGTTCACTGTAAGTAAAGCACAAATAGGCATATAACTATTGTTTTCTCGACTGCATTAATAATCCGATTTATTGCCCATTTACTAAAAACGAACACACCCATTTTGATTGTTCTAAAATAATCCTACCTATTGCATGTAAACGCTGAAAATGTACACAATCTATATAATCCATTTGTAAAACTCCATTTCAGCCATGTCAAAAACCTGAAAATTTCATCCTTTTTCCATACAGCTCGTCTTGTATGAGACCGTCTTACGGTGAAACGACTTCAAAATAAGAAGTCTATAAACAAAAAGTTTCTTATTATTGGGTTATATGACCCAAGTATGAGACATGTCTCATGGTGAAACTGTTTCATACGAGAATTTGTGTTTTCCGTAAGTCTTTATCCTTCTTCATTAAACCATCAAAACACCGATTTTCATTTAGGTTAGATTTTCGTCACCCACATGCAATAGATGGGACGGGTTTAATTTGATCGCACGCATTTCTCCTTCTCTCTCCCTTGAGGGGGTACGGGTACGATCTGTCCGCTACCTCTCCCCCCGGACTCTGATTTTGTGTTGGACACTGGGCTGATGACTAAGACCAAGACCAAGACATGCAATAGGTGGGATAATTTAAGAATAACCAAAACATGGGTTTTGTTCAATGAAAAGGAAATATGTTGGGTTATTATTGTCAAATTTTCCTAATATTTATAGTAAAAGTACCTAAATAATTAGGGATGAATGGATGTGTATAGCTAGGGTTAGTTTTTAGTATATAGTCCTCAACTAAGAAACAAATGTTTTACCATCATAAATTTTACTTGAACTTACAGACACTGTTGTCTAGGTTGCTCTCAGAAACTTCAAATGGAAGGACTGCAAAAACCCAGCAAATACAAAGATTGCAACACTAGTTGACCAGGAAATGTGTAGGGATAAAGTCATTTTTGTTATCGGAAGGAACGGAAGATTGTATCAATATAACACGTTATCGGGACTATGGCATGAGCATCACCAATCTCAGCACCTAATTCTCTCGAGATTACCCGGGACAGCTATTAGACCATCGCTATCTATGGAATGCTCGCTGTTCATGATTTCACAAGATGGTGGACTATTTGAATATCATTGGAACTCACTTGATGGATGGGTGTGGTTTGAACATGGCACGCCTAATGAAGAAGTGAATATAGCAGGAGCACCCGGCCCAAGTTTTGAAGGTCATCAGTTGTTTGTAGTTGGCTCAGACGGAAAAGTGTACTTAAGGTTCTTCAACGGAGGGGAATGGAAATGGAGGGACTACGGATTTCCAGATTCCGAAACTATAAAAGTTGAACTAGATGGCGCGGAAGAGCTGAAACATCAAAGAAACAAGAGGTTGTGCCATGAAAAAGAAAGTGTACACAATGCAGAAAACTGTGATGCTAAGGTAATCAGATGTAAGTTTGTTAACTCGGTGATGTTAAGAAACCAACTCAACCAAAAGCTTAAGCTGATAGTTGAGGACCTTGATATGTTATACACTCTATCACACCCTTTCACACGAGACTCTTCTGGGTTAGAAGTGTGGATGCAATACAGGCACTCCACATAGCTTTCAATCAAAATAAGGAGTGAATAAGACTGGACTCGTGACTTTTCGATACGTTAGTTTCTGATATCACGTTAAGGAATGATCTCAACCAAAAGCTTAAGTTGATAGTTGAGGCCCTTGATATGTTATATACTCTATCACGACCTTTCACACGAGAGCCTTCTGGGTTAAAAGTGTGGATGCAACACAGGCACTCCACAGCTTTCAATAAAAATAAGGAGTGAATAAGACTGGACTCGTGACTTTTCGATACGTTAGCTTCTGATATCACGTTAAGGAATGATCTCAACCAAAAGCTCTAATGGTTGAGGCCCCGAGATATGTTATATTTGAAGTGACTAAAATTCATGATAATTGATAAGTGAGCCGTCTGATCTTCTACAGATAGCGTCAACACGACCAATTCGTTCAGCAGATGATAAAGTAATTTTTGAGCTCAGAGATGGAAGAGTAAGCAATCTATTCATATAAAAGATCATAATTCATATTCTAACTATTCAATGATTGTGTTAGCTTATAATCATAACAATGCTCACCATGTATTATGACAGTTAGCAGAGATGCATCAACCAAAGGACTCCAATTGGAAATGGTCGAAGATCATTGCAACTCCTACAAGCTTATGCAAGGAAACCTTCTGGGCTGCAACCGCATCTTAAAACTGAAGAATCTACGCCTGCAGATCACAAGACAACAATGCTAAAGCCTTAATCCAATTCTCAGCACATTAGGTCGACCAGAAACTGCAGATTACAAGAGCGCTTTAAAATTTTCGTTTCACGTTGATCATGATATGACATTAGAAGTATATGGATTCTTCCCCTATAATAACAAGCATAACTACAGAAGCTCAGAAGCTAGGTGATACAAAAACATACCATACTGTACATAGTAAAGCAATGACACCAAACCAGCCTATTCCCTCTACCAATAATCGAATACGATGCAGCTTGGAAGCATGAGCTACTAAGAAAATTGCTTTGTATTGCTCCCACTGTCTGATGTATAGTTACACAGGAAGACAAACACATCATAAATGCATGTTAAGTAAGGACAACATTCCATTACCTCAGACATAATAAGGTGGCTTCCACTGGGGTTTGAGAGAATCCGATGTATGCAACATAACCCTGTTAGCGATAACAAAAAGTTGTTTCTGATTGACCCATGATATTTTTTTAAAAAATTGGTAAATATTATTAAAGAAACACTAAACATTAAGGAGCCCAAAACCACCGGTATAAAAAACCCGTGAGGGGAAAAACCTTAATATCCGGGCCACCCAATCAAAAGGCATAGGAATGGACTATGCAATACAACGTTTACAGCGTTTACATCAAGAACACCAAGAGTGATTGACCCATGATAGTTTGCAACTTCACATAAATACTCCTATTTAACAAAGAATTGCACATGATTAATAAGAAACGTTCAACAAAATCAAAGTGTCACATTTGTGTATGTAATCAATTAAGTATATAAACTTAATTGTTGCAAGTTTATGATAATAATCATTTAAATCATGATATGATGCATCTAGAATATAATTTGTGATGTTGGCAATTATCCAACCTATCACTGAATCTTCATCTGAAAGATTATACAGTAATAGTTAATATTAAAATGACAAATTCATACCTTTGTATTATATTAAGAGATAGTTGCTCTACGAAAAAGACATAAATGCGTGGAAGATAAGGTAGGGACAAAGATAGAAAATCCAATACGATGTCTACATCACTATCCTTGTATCTTTGAATCTATTCGAATTGTTTTCATTCGAAATCTTTGTGTACAGCGTAGCAGTTTAAGTAATTGTGGTGGTTTAATGAGGCTAAAATATTACTTTAGAAAATATATTATTGTGCGGTAAGGTAGCAATTTAGGTAACGCTTAGTTGATATAGGTAGTTATTTCAAAACGTCATAACTAGATGCTTTCCAAAATTAAAAAATAGCGTTTTAAGATGTTCTCTATATTTTTTTTCAGCATATTATATTCCAATAACTACCATAAGCACACCTTTTACCAAACAGTAATAATTTTCACAATTGAATAGCTAACAACTATCTAGTGCATAAACAAGGCCGCATCACCGTGTTGTGTTCGTATTGTAAAAGTTTTTAAGTTTACCGTGACTGAAATCTAGACCACATTCACCACAAAGTCATCCGTATTGGCCGTGAAATCCGTTTCTTGACCGTTACCGCAACCATGACCGAAACCGTATTTTTGCACTATGGTTAGATTTACACACGGGCATAGTTAACACTTATTTAGACCGTTAACGGCTACCCCACGGCTACCTTGTGTCATCGAACAAGCGATAAGTAGTTGAAGCATCAATACTAATCACTAAATGAATTACAAGGACAAATAAAACATTCACATTTCACATAGTATGATACAAGAACAAATTAAGTGTTAAATAATGAGGAAGGAACAAATAAAATAAGTTAACGATACACTTAATATGCATCATATACCGTACGACATTGCCACATTTCACCATGAAAGTACTCCAAAGTAACTTTAACTTCCAAGGGAAAAGAAAGTGCATGTCTCAAAACTCTTATCCAAAAAAAACAATTATTAAATACATAATTGCAAAGCTTTATTTATTACGTGTAGTCAAGAGTTATCTTCTTTAATTATTTTATCATAAATTTTAGTGTGATACGATTTTACCGGAGACGTTTCTTATACATGAGTTGAATAGCCCAATTAATATAATTATTAGCATATAAACTCTTTATTTAAAGATCGTTTCATTGAGAAACCATATCTCACAACAGCATTTGATGTCAATGAATCAAGGGAAAACCAAACCAATAAGAAACTAGCTTTGGAACTTCTTTGTTCTTTCTCACAAGTCAAGCTTAAACCTTTTATATTATGGAGTACTATTTTCCTACTCAACTTCCCTTTTAAAAATTCTCAATAAATTCAGACTTTTTCAGATTTGCTGAAAAATACCCACAAAAAGACAATATTTAATCCACAATTATTTTCAAGAAAAGAAAAGAAAAAAATTCATCCACAATCATCATCTTCTTCCTTTCTCTTTTTGTTTCTCAATCAATCAATGGAAAAAGAACCACCAGATAAAGTAGTGCAATTCAATACCTTACCAAAAGACATAATCTTTGACATTTTTTCAAGGATTCCATTGAAAAAACTTACTCAATTAACCATTGTTTGTAAGAAATGGAGGCTTAACATACATCAAAACCCAGAATTCAGAGGTTTTTACCATCAAAAACACAGAATAAACCCAATTTTGCTGTTCACTAAACAAGTTCAGATCAATGAAAATTCTTCAACCCAATTCTCTTCTTGCTATATTGATGGAACCCAAGTAAGTCAAATGCTTACCAATAATTTTGATCAACCTTTAATTACTAATATCTTAACCTGCAATGGAATACTTTGTTTATTATCAAAAACCCATGTATTTTTCTATGATCCCATCATCAAAAAACTATCTAAAATCCCTAATTCAAGATATTTCAATTGCACTTTCAGTTGGGCATTTGGGATGTTTCGAAAGGGTTTCAAGCTTCTTCATTTTTACACCATTGAGACTTTTGACAATTTCCATTATTGTCAAATGCAAGAGGTAATGTGTGAGATTTTGACAAAACCTAGTTTTGATTCTCAAAAAGATTGGAAATTTATTGGAGAATCCCCATATAATGATGTTCTTGGTAGGAAAAATTATGCATATGTTGATGGGAAATTTTATTGGTTAATTGGAGAAAAAAAATACAACCCAAATGGTATAAAGATCATGTCTTTTGATTTGGGTATGGAGATTTTTGGGATGGTTTCTTTCCCAAAAACTTATTCGGATAGATCAGTTGAATGCTTGGAATTGGTGGAGATTAATGATAAATTATGTTTGACTGATAGATTACCATGGGAATCAAATATGGATGTATGGATGATGATGAATGAAAATGAAGGTTTTCCAAATCATTGGGTGAAGAAATATAGGATTGATCTTATGGGTATTGATCATCATGATGTAAGAATTTTGGGTCACTTGCCTAAAATTTATGGTAATGATTGTGAAAGTGAATGTGAAGGAAAAATTTTGATGAAGATTGGGGAACAAAAATTTGGGTTTTATGAGCTAAAGAAAAAAGTTTATAGAGATATAATTAGTGATATTAATATGAAAGAATGGAGTTTGCAGTTGATGCTTAACAGAAATACACTGTTCTAGAATGTTCGTGCTTAAGTTTGCAAATCCCATTTTTGGAAGATTCTTGTGTTGTACAACGGCAATGATACTATATTGGCAAGAAATACATTGTGTTAGAACGTTAGTTTCAAATATCCGTGAAATTTTTGATTATATTTTTGATTATATGGTGCAAACTTAGACACACGTAAAGAATATTGTATTTAGTGTAATATGTATGGGTAAAATTAAAATTTCATCGAACCGTATTAAAGTTAGATATATTAAAGCTTGTGTTTGCACCTGTTTCAAATTTCCAAAAAAGAATGTAACTCGAGTAGAAGCGTAGAACCATAGATCTTGATTCAGTAATTTTATTACAAGTTCTTCCTTCGATTTAATTCATGTAATACCAAATATAGTGAAAAAGTACAAAGAATTTTCTACATGAAGGTCTTTCTAATTCTTGTTTACTTGCTTATTTGAATACATAATTGCATTTTTTTAATGTCTATACTCTATCGTTCATCAAAACATGCTTTTCTATCATAATTTCTAACATTTTTGAATAGTCGAGCGAGGAAAATGATAGAGCGATTTGACGTAACGTTGTAAGAGTAAGTTCTTCATCCCACAAGGAGTGCAATAGAGACCATGATATGAAACTCGTGAGCCATGAATAGGGTGAAGGAGCAATAAGCTGAGAGTCCTAGATTTGGGGAGGAGAAACAATACAAAATCCACAAGTTAAAAAGTATTTGTCAAATAGCTAAACCTAAATAATACAATAAAGGTAGTGTACACTCAACAGGGATAGAATGTTGTCCAAACGCCACTCTTCCAAAAGTTAGGGTTCATTTTTAAAAGAAAGCTTATATGTATCAACAAACTAATACAAACCCAAAGATTAGCCCAATGCCTCACTATCTTGGCAAAAAGAAAGTAGCTCCAGCACACACTTTCAACTCGAAATCAGGATAAGGTATCCACAACTTCCACAAGCAACTAAATGATTTAAAATCTTCTTCTTGGACTCCTTGATCTTTGTCCACGTGGTGATCTGCATTAGAGTATTAATTAATGATAGTCATATACATTTAATACAAAATCATTTGTAATACAAGATTAAACAAATCCATCACAACTAAATGGTGGAGCGCACTGCATAAATACACATTTGAAAACTCCAGACTTAGGAATGCTGGGAGGTCGGTCAAACTGACAGTCGTCACCCCATGTCGGCCAGGCAGACATCGCAGTAACGCGGCCTATGGACCGTCATGGTTGTGCCATGCTGACCGTTGACAAATCAAGTTTTACATAAAGAATCTCAAGAGAAATCCACCCAAAACCACCCCCCAAAGAAAAAAGCAACCTAAAATAAAAACAGCCGCTTCTCTTCTTCCCTGACAAGAATAATGGACATTTAGGGAAAACGTACGCCAAGAAGTTGAGTGTATTTACAACATTAAGGGGTTGTTTGGTATTAGAAATTTGGCTCAAAGAAACGGTAACACTGTAGTGAATCCGTTACTAAGTGTTTGTTATAGTTTTTGAGTAACAAATTCCCTTTCTTAAGGTTAACCCAAACCCTTACTTTGTTACTGGTCAGAAAGCAGTGGTAACAAATCACATTTCCACTGTAATTCAAAGTCTCTCTCTTAATTAACTTCATCTCTGTGGCTCAAAGCCTTTGCCCAAATTTCTTCAACTCTTTCTCAAATTCCTTTAGTTTTCATGTCTCTCTTCTCTTCTATGTCCTCTGCTTCTTTGTTCTTATTAATTATTGAAATTGATAAAATTCAATCAACTGCAATTTTGGTTTTGTTAAATTGGTTTCTAAATTGTAGAATAAAATTCAACGTGAAAAACGTGATTGTTGAAAAAATTGGGTGAAGCCATGATTGAAACCATCTGAATTCCTTTCTTTTTAAATATATTCATTTTGTTAATTGCTTTAATTTTATTTCTAATTTCTGATCTCACGCCACAAATAACTAAAAAGAAAAGAAATAAATAAATAAAAAAGATTAGGTAATTTTAGGAGAAAGAAGTAGATCAAAAGATGGGATTTATATTTTATAGTATGAAGGAGAGAGAAAAGCAATGACTAATATATAGAGAAGACAATGGTGATGGCGGTGGTAATGGTGTCGGTGGTGGTAGTGATATCCTTGGCGGCAGCAGTGGCTACGGTGATGGTGATGGAAGGAGAGAGAAAAATGTTTAATGCAGTATAACGATGGGTATTGTGTATTGTGTTTACTGATTCCATTACTTATAGATAAATCAAACAAGTTATTAAAGTAACCTTTATTGTTTCCTTTTCACCACTTTTTCTGATTCCATTCCCTTTCCATATAACTACTTATACCAATCAGCCCCTAAGAGTGAATGAGTTTAAACTACTCCATTCCAAACAGATATACTACTATAACATTAAGCGTTTCAGATCATGGAAAAGCAAAAGCATTTCAAGAATACTGTACTTTACCCCCTTAATCTTAACCGCTGACCCATAATGTCCTAAAATGCTTCTATCAAGAAGGTTGGGAAAGTTTCTTTCGGTGTTTGCAAAACATCAGAACAAAAAAAGAAGAGCCTGTGTGTCAAAAAACAAAGGGCACATAAAATCTAACCCCTTCAAAAGACCAGAATGGTCACTCTACGTGAAATTCTGTACCCAAGTGTCCCATTTAACAGTTAGGCTACTACATCTTCAAATACACAGCAAACAAATTTTACTAACAAGATGTCAAATAAGATAAAGTATGGAAACCAAAACATGGTCTGGTGCTTTCCATTATCCCAGGAAAAAAAATCAAGAACAAACAACTGTTGAGAAAAACAAACCTTCTCCGATTCCCCCTTCTCCTGTTGTAAGGCCCGTTGCAGAAAGCCCAATCAACATTTATTGGCTGTTCAAGCAATTTAGCTCCATTCATCTCCTTTATTGCAGCCTGTGCTTCTTCAAATTTCTCATACTCAATCAGTGCATAACCCTGAAGGTAAATTATCCATCAAGTTACCACAAATGAGAAAATCAGGACTAGATTTCACAAAAAGATACTTTAGATTTGACTAACAAAACGCACCACATTGGTACTTCATGCAGATTTGTAACTCAAATCTACCGAACATATTTAAGGTGAAAGAAGTATGTGTACAATGCCAAGGAGAAACATCACACTCAACCCATACAAAAAGAATAATAAGAAAAACACACATTGGCAGACCATCCTTCATTATATGAGGTAGAGAAAACCAAAACTGTTACCCTTTGCAGAAGATGAACCAACTAAAGTCCCAAATCAACGCATAATGTAATATTCGACACCCAAGTTCCGCGCAGCTGAACTCACTAAGTCAACAAAACAATCTTGCTACCATACCAACTTAGATCCTAGTATATCAAAAACCATAGCCAATAAAATTCCTAGTCTCCCTACAGCTTCAGTTTCCTAGGTCCAACGTTAAAGGCAGAGCAACTCAAATTACTCGGTCCTAACACAAAATTAGGCAACATCTCCAGCCAATATTAAATTCTCAGTCACTTTCTTCGCAATAAGATATTTGATCGACACAATGCACTTCAAGAGTTCATTAAGCTCACTTTAATTTTGAATAAACACACCCAAATGCAATAAAAATCTTTTGGTTGTGACTTGTGAGTGATGAGACCCCTACAAAGCAGGTTGCTACATTTATAGTTTTAAAGATAAAAATTCCTTTAAATTTCCGACTAGGCCCCCATGAAAGTCACTTCATCAAAATTCAGCTCTTCACAGAACTTGACTCAAAGATCTACAGAACCCATGGTGATGCTGCTGACAACCACTTTTGATGCAAATCTTTTTCAATTCTCCATGCAACATAATGGATCATTCCCAAACGCGGGAATCGAGATTAGAAAGGGGGAGAGCTACACCAAGAGCACTGAATATGAACAAGAAATAACAAACTTAACACATGCAACAAAGATCACATTATCATCATTTCTCTAAGGACTCTTCCCTTCACATGCCACTTTTAATCACCTAATTATTGTAAGCAAAATAGATACCATAGCAGCCACAACCAACATCATTCTTCAAAACGAAGCATATTTATCTTGTATTGATTCAAATAAGAAACATATTGTTCAAAAATGAAATTCCTCATCTTCAGGATATCAACAAATCGAACATTCCTAAAACCCAATAAGTGGCACATAATTATGTTATTGATCTACACAATGACAATTTTTGAACGGGCTTCTGGCCATCCACATATAATTAATGCATTCCCATCCACTAAAAAGGACAGAACAAAAGAAAGCAATTTCAAACCCCTTTCTCATAAGCTTCAAAGAGAGTCCAGGAAAAGAAACCCCTGAATTATAATCCACCAATGTAACTTATAACATGTATTTCACCTTTAATCATTTTAATTAAAACATATCTAATCAAAACTATACCAATATAATGCTGTATTTTATATTGATATAATGCCATTGAAATGAACAGCCATAATCCTAAAAATTTGTGTTAATAACACTAAAAATAAAAAGCTTTACTGATAGAAACTAATCAAAAATCATGATTCATGATCAAGCTACTTGTTATGGGTTCCTTTACATCTTGTATAATGAAGAGGATGAACACGGAATAAACATAAAACACAAAATTCAGTCAATCTAATATATATGCCTACTTGGAAAAATATGACAATGAACAAACCACACCATTAGAAAAGATGGACAAGCAACATCATTAACAATTATTGACAAGCAACACCATCAGAAACTTGCAGACAAGCTATCTGATCTCGTATCAACCAGGATTTTACTATCCACCAACTAAAGATGCCCAAGAAGCTCCATACTATGTGGAGAGTAAGAAAATTCTATTCACCTTGACAAATCCAGTACGACGATCCAGATTCAAATGGAGGTTCTTAAGCTGACCGAACTCTCCAAAGACATTATGGAGATCCTCTTCTTGAGCCTCTTCATGAACTCCTGTGACAAGTATAATCCAGCCCTCGATTGCTGCAATAAAAACATGTCATAATTTCACAATCAGAAACTGCCAGTAAGAAACTCATATAACAAGAAATCAATCTTAACCACCACAAAAGTGATTTCACAACCACAAACTAGACTCAAACAGTGTATAGCAGAGGGGAAAGGTCCTAAAGACAAAGACAGAAATAAAAGCGTGTGCAGTGTGAAGTATAAGAAAAACAATTTCACGAAGAATCAACAGTTTACAGTATCAGTGGGGCACCAATAAAACATGCAAAGGCTTCAAAATTTAAAATCGTACTTTTGACTATTTGTGGCTTTTTCATCAATTCGTACCCCCAACTCCTTCATAATCCTAACTTCCCCTAGCATCACCTTCACTCTCTTAGGACTAAACTTTGAGAACCAATTTGCAATATAATTCTCTTAAAAACTTGTTTATATTTCTACTCATCCTACACATGCAAGTTCCACAAATGCGTTGTTGAGACAAAACCTTAAAAACACTTTTAAATAACTAAAAGAAACAAAGAAAACTAACACCATGTGAATTCCCAATTCAAACATATGAATATCAAACATTATTTGAGGGCTTCAACCTCAAATGCCTACACAATCCAGCTGAAAGAAGTGAATGATTATTGTTTGTAACCCAAGATCTTACATAATTTGAAACTAATTAAAGTGTCAACGGTTCGACATGGGTACTTGAGATAATCTAGACATGAACTAATAAAACTTCTGTCCACACAAAGTTCCACCGTCAAAAGAAACTGCATATATCTAAAATAAACTCCAAGCATCATCCATCATATACAAACTTTCACAAGCGTCAACAATAACACAAAGTTCCTCAAAGTATCCAATGACAGCATGGTGCTTTCAAGCTGTATTTAAAAAAGTGTGCCCGAAGCGTGCCTAGGCGCAAGGCAATAAGAGGCGATCACTAAAAGGCACTCCCTTGAGTCTAGGCGCAACAAGAATCTTCCATGGTGTGCCTTTATAGCGCCTCGCGAGGCTCCGCGCCTCGTGTATATCATATGTGATTTTTGACAAATAACATGCCTTTCCTTAATGTTATTGAAATAACCCTCAATTCTTAGTTGCTTATTGAATGGAAAGCAAAAATATCCCCTTTCTTGCCCTAAAACTATGGAGGACTAAGAAACAGTAGAGTAACAGTTGTTGCATCACCTTAAAGCGTCGTTGTCTTCACCTAATCTCCTCTACTCCTCTACTGGTCGACGTCCTCACCACCCAGGTAACGTCTTCTCTCTTCTTCATTCTTGCTTTCACTCTATCTGGTTTTCTCTTCTTTCTTGCTTTCTCTCGTTCAGTCTCTCCTCCGTGTTTCCCTTTCCTCTTTGATTTGATTTATAATTTATAAAAGAGTAAAGGTTGCTTTGTTTAGTATCTATTGCTGCTGATTTTTAAAAAAATTTAAATTTATTTTAATGGATGATGATGATGAGAAAGAAGACAATATTAGTGATGATGAGAACAATATAGGAGATGGTGAAGAGGCTTATGAGGCAATTTAGATTTTTACTGTTTGTTTGAGTGTGCCACAAAACAAATAAAGTGTCAAGAAGCATTGTTTGCTTTCTTTACCTTTGTCTTTATATTAGTTTTTTTTTTTGTTAACTCAAGACTATGTTATCGATCTAGCGTATGACTTTATGTGTTTATATAGCGTTTATCTTACTTATATTTTATAATAAGATGGATTTCATGTTTTAAGTATTAAATAAGTTTTTAAATGGATTTTGAAGCATTTTAGCAAAACTGTGCGCCTTGCATAGAAAAAGTTTGCGCCTTTGTTTTGCATCTAAGAAAAGGGACCTTTTGTGCCTCGTGCTTCTTAAAACTAAGTTTCAGAACCACAAGTTCACAGTAGAAGTCGAGAAAGATAGAAGAAGCCTAGCATCCTAATTCCTAAAATGTCCTAATCTTGGATTATTTTGTAAAGGGGAAAATGCACACACGAAAAACTGATCAGCGAAAAAATTCTCTAAGCTTCAGCTTTCTTGTGCAGGATCAAATTTGCAGATACAAAGCACGAAAACAGATTATATTAGAAAAAAAAGATGATTATAAACATCGGGCTTCAATATATAATTGTAAGCCCCGAAACATTTACATGACTAGAAGCTATTCCAAAACTCCACCAAAACCACCAGTTGCCTTGGAGATAAAGTGATACAAAGAAGTCCATCTTCATACGCACTAAAACAACTATTTATCCTGTCCAAAACTTCAGAGCATTGCTTTCATGGCACTTTTACTCTGTTTGTGATCTATGTCAAAGTTCCAAAGACTAGAAATTCAGCTTCTGGATAGAGGACTAACTATTGTAAATCAAAACCCTTTCACATTATGTTTGAATCGTTAGATAAAATCTCAAGACAATATGTTAAAAAAGATTCCAATTTAGACTAATGTTATTCTCAGTAAATCTTTTGTGTTTTTGGGTTGTTCACTCTTTAGTGTTTTTTTTATTACTTGCACATTGGTATTCTCTATTGCATTAAGTTCTAAAAGCCTAACAATCACCAAACCCTAGTATTTACCAATCCAGCAACGAAAATTACAATAAACCCTAAAAAATGCACAAATTTAACGAGCCTAAACTTACAGGTCTACAAACGAAAAAGGAAATCCACCGTAAAAATAAAACCTAAGGAAAACTCCAAATTCTAATACCCTAACAATCACAAAACCCTAGCAAGTACCAATCCAACTAAGAAAACTACAATAAACCCTAAAAAAATTAATAAAATTAAGGAACTGCAAAGAGAGAAGTCAAAAGAGAACTGACAGCGAGCGGGGCCAGGACCGCCATCGGAATCAAGAGATTCAAATTCACGAGCAGTCAAACGGCTATTACGGTCAGCGTCGTCCTCACGGAAACCACGACCTTTAGTTTTCTTCGCGGTGAAGCCAGAAGAGTCACCTCCAGCGCCAGTAATGGCGGATTTGAGCTTAGGATGAGGAGCTTCTTCAGCAGCAAGTCCATCTTCATCCATGAGATCGTCTTCTTCAGGCTCGAAATCGACTGCTTCTACATCTGCTGCCGCCATTGTTGTTGCTTAACCTTTTTGAAAAGTTTTATGTTTTGAGAGTTCGAAGTCTGAATTATTGTTTTGCGAATTGCGACTGAGAAATTAGAAAAGGGGAGATTTTGGAAGATGAGTTTTGTTGATTGTGGAATTGTACGAAATGGCCCAGTGGGCTTTTGTTTATGAACTGATTGAAGAAACGGAATTGTGAAAAATATGAAAAAGAATAAGCTTAGTATAAAAAAAATTCTCAAAATAAGGTCGAAGAAATTTTAATTTTCAAAATAATGACAATATGTCTGAGTTTAAGATTAGGTATATTTTCTATTACTAATATCGAACAATAGAACTGGTTAAAAAAAGTCAAAATTTGATGTTCGCTGTTAGTTAGGCCTGTTCAAAAAAACTCGACCCACCGATCCGCATCATAAATGGCGGGTCAATTTTTTAAAAAATTATAAGTGCAGGTTCGACCCACGTTAACCAGGTCGGGTCGTGGGGCCGCAATTCACATTAAGCGGGTACCCTCTGACCCGTTACTCCGTTAGTATTAAAGGTGGAATTCTTTTTAGGATTTTCAAACTAATGGCTCTACTAGAGTACTGGTGTTTGGCATATTGGCATATGGATAATAATTTTGATTCATGGGGTTTGTATTTTCACGGTTGAAGATTCAAACCTAAATAATTTTCATGGTAAAACGACATTCTGAATTTTGTTTTCGTTACTGAAAAAGTTGCTCATTTATCATTAAATTCATTAGTGACCTCACCTGCTCTTCATCTCCATTATTGAAAAAGTTACTGATTTATCCTAGATCCAGCCATTGTCTTGGACAATTTAAAATGAAGGGAGATGAAGATGGGCACCTGCTGTCAGCGACGGAAAAACAAAAATAGTTTTGCCAAAAATTCCAAAAAAAAAAAAACCCGATGTCTCGACCCAACATATCCGGGTATCCTAAATCCGGGAACCGGAAAATTTGGGCCGGAACACGGGCCGTTAAAAAGGTACCTAACTTTCCGGGTACCCGAAATGTCAGATACCCGCTAATGAACACCCCTACTGTTATTAGGAACTAGGGACAAAAAAAATGAAAAACATCGAACAACACATGTTTTTCAAATAGAATAAATATGTTCTTCATATTTTTATCCCTTTCAACACTATGACACTGTCTTTCTTTATTCACTGTTATTTAACAGCGAACAAATAATTTTAACTTTTTTTTTATTAGTTTCTTTGTTCGCTAATAATAACAAAAAATATACCTAACTTCAACTTTGGTATGAAAACGTTTATTTTGGTAATGTTAAAATGTTCCAAAGCTTATTTTGGAAATTTTTTTGAGAACAAGCTTATTCTTTTCATTTTTTCATTGAGAAAAAAATGTGGGCGAAGTATTTGTACGTTCTATCATGAGCTATTCTTGACGACCTTAAAACAAGGAATTCTGATGCTAATTATTGTATTAGTTGGGCTATTTGGTCCATATACGAAAAACGACTTAAAAAGAGACGTCTCACTCAGGAATTTGTTAATTTACAAATGATTGTTTATTGTTTGTTATTTAGTTGTTATTACTTGTTGTTTTAGTTTTTTTCTTAACCGGTCATAAGTGTCGTCTTTATTATTAGTAGCTGAATAAGTCAATGGTTTAAGATGTTTGGCAAAATTAATATTCTTGGTTGTCTAATTAATAAAGAAATTAGATCAATAAGCCAAAAACTAATAAAAAACCAATGAAGTTAATTTTTTTTTTTTTATTTCGCCTTAAAAGTCAACTTCTAAAAAACATATATCAAACCTCAAAAACCTCACAATATCATGCAGGCTTTAAATAGTCAATTCTAAACTTCAAAATAACAATTCCAAGACAATCAAACTCTAATGCTAAATTTGCTTACTCAAATAATACAGGTCTTATTCCAAGCCTAAAAAAGCAAATCCAAGATTTATAAAGCTTATTTCAAGCCTTAAAATATTTAATCTAAAACTTAAGTTTAATTACTATTCCAAACCTTAACTAATATATGCCCTTATAACTAATTATTATTTGATATAAGAATAAACAAAAAATTAAATTAAGATTAAAAATTGCTAATGATGACATCGAAAAAAAAAAAGCTAGTGATGCAGTTAGATCACTATCACTAATCACGTGGTTCAAACTCTAACATTAACATTATGCTGCCTTTCTCTTCCCTAATTCAATAGTACTGCCTAGATTGCCTACTCACCGGTCACCACCGTAGAACGTAGTCTGCTCCGGTCAGCGGTCACCGTTCGCCTCTCACCATCGCCAATCTCTGCGCCTCTGTTACTTCCTCTTCATCTGCTACTTCCTACTCGCCTACTGCTCTTGTGACTGGTATGTATACTCGCCTCTCACCATTGTTTTTTAATTTGTGTATATCAATAATCAGTAATTGAATTTGTTTTTAATATGTGAATGAATTTGTTTTTATTAGTACTCATTGTTTTTATTAATTCAATTGAATGTTTTTATTAAATATGCTTGTTTCCTTGATTTATTTGGATTGAATTTGTTTGTTTCTTCCAATATTTTTGTCATTATTTGTGTTGATTAATTGGTGAATTGCATTATAATAGTTTCAGTATTTCCTTTCCTAAATTGTTTTTTTGATGGATAATTGTTTTTTTAAAATGTTAACGGCACTTGATTTTTTCTTTGATCCGTCAGGTGCTTCGATTTACTCCCGGTCTTTCGTTTATTGTTTTATTCGATAGTTTTATTCAATTATTTGATGCTTTCTGTATTGGTGTTTGAATTTCCGTGCTAAACCCTGATAGAAAAGAGTAATTGGGTTGGAATTGAAGTGCAAGTAAAACAGTTAGGGTTTCTGATCGAAGCTTTGCATTTTCTCTAATTTGTGAACTGCTAAAGATAATCATCTTCTTGAATTCATCCATTGTAATAGTATCTTCATGCTTTCATTCCAAATTTTCAAGCAATTTATGCTTTTGGGTATTTGCAATTTGATTCTTTTTTACAAACTTAGCTGAGGTTTGCTTTATATTCTGTACGGCCTAACATTTTGTTAAAACTTCATATTTATTGGTCAAATTTTCTGGCTCTTATTTATTCATGATTGAACCACATGAAAAAGTCACTTGTAGCAATTTCAATGGGACAAATGAGTAGAGTCAACGATAACTCTTTAGAGATTGAAAATATGTTGACTGATACTTTGATGATACAAATGCATCAAGTATTTAAAACCTCAATCTGCGATACAGTCCAGATTGGTCTGTCTTGATCAGTTCTGAAGTATTTTTTACAAGGTATAGATAAATGCAGCCTTTAGTACTAAGTACTAACCATAGCATTAGTAGTTGAATTTTGAAATCAAGGCTATCTTAAATTTGGTATCATATCAAGTTGTGCACTTGAGTATATGATGCTTAATCTTGAATGTAAATTAGAATGTCCTTGATTAGATGAGGTTATTTGATTATAATAAAGGTCATATGAGTGAGTGCAAGTTTAATTTTCTTAAAAGTACATGTATTAAGAGAATTTTAATCTGTATCATGTCATGTTATGCACTTGAGTATATGGTATATGTCAAGTTTAATTTTAATCTTGAATGTAAATATGAATGTCCTTGATTTGATGAGGCTTTTTGATTAGATGAGGCTTTCACCTTTGTGAAGTTTAAAGCTGAAGAAACGATGTAGCATAATTTGCAAAGGTATTTTCAATACTTTAAAACTCTGGGATCTTGGTGAATAGTGTTAGAAAAGGACTACCCTTAGTTAGCTTTATTGTAATCAGGTTCCGGTGCTCCAAAATCATGAGAGCTCACACATGTTCACAACAAATCTGGGGGCTCGTGTTTGTTGTAACTGGATTAACTTATTTTGGAGCATTCTTTTATGCTGCTGTTATTTCAAAGCTCGTGGCACCATCAGATAATCCTCTCATATCAGCTATACAACAAGACAGGTACATAGTACACTTCTTTTATTTATTATGTATAGTACTAGCCTATCAAGTTAATATATGGGTCAATTATTGAGCTATCTGGAGCATTTAGTATTAGAAACCCAAATGTTCTTTAGTTTTTGATTATAGGTAACTCTTTTTTACTGATGATTTGTATGATATGTTCTCTAATGTGCCTTGTGATTGGATTGTCCCAAAAGAATAATGGTTGTTTGAGTAGAGTAAAATGCATTTATTGGAAAACTTATAATGTATTAGGTGTGGATTATTAGTTTTGTTAGAAAGTTTGAAGAATGTAAGCATTAATAAAGTAAGTTGACTTATCTTTTCACATGATCAGAAGTTTGGATTCGAGGTATTTTTGGCTCATTATGAGATTATTAGTTTCAAAAGAAAGGGAGTTTTAATTTGTTCAACTTTTTGTCTTAGCCAAAGTCGACATATGCTAGGTATTTTCACATGATCAGAAGTTATGATGGTGAATTTTCACGATTCAATGGTTCTTCTCCATAAATTTTAAACGTCCCATCTATCATTATGTGCATAATCTTTTAAGTTGTGTTATGTTTTCAAAAGTTGAGTACTACTACATTGTTTACTGCTGGCTTTGACTGTGGAATGGGAAATTGTTGTGTAATGAGATTGTGTTCTATCTTTGGATCTACTCGTTTAAAGCTAAACTTTATCGAGCATTTAACAAATCTTACTAGATTGATCAGAGCCAAATACCCTCTCCTCCTGCATTCCATTTCTTATTGGTTGCCTCTTGTTGGAATAATGGTCTTAATGTCATCATATTATTTATAAAGGTTAATTTGATCTGGATATTTATTGCTTCAAACTTTCCTAGTGTATGTTTTACTTGCTACAAACTTGATTTTATTTCCTATGTAATTCAAGGTAACGGTCATGTACTGATCACATGTGGTGTCAATGTGTCATAGTGACCGTTGCTAGTATTATTGAATTTTCATTTAAACATGTACTTGAACTTTCCTTGTCCTAGAGGCTTGGGGAGGGGTCCCTTCTTTTAGATGAATTGATATTGTCACCATTGAAGAAGTTGAAGCCTGAGCTTACTCAAATCTTCCTCATGCTCTCACAATCTCACTCATTCATCACTACATCTATCTGTTTTTAATTTTCTGGGTCAATCTGATGGACATATGTTGGTAAAGGGAGTATGAGGTAATTGAGCAGGACTTCATTTCATTGAATGGGCTTAACTTTTTCGCCTTTTCTATAGTGACATTTTGTGCAGCACGAGTAGAAATGGTTCTAGTCAAAATCCTTAACGTCATGTTTGGGAACAATAATTTTATTTGGAAATTTGGAATCAGCTTAAATTTTTTGTTTGGCAAATCAAAAATTTTTAAATTTGGATTTGGATCAAATTCTACCATTTTATTTAAGGTAGTGAACATTGAGAATGACTACTCAAACCTTGTTATTCTCAAATTCTTCATTTATGATTTCATAATTGAAATCCATAATTTGAAATGAAATATTTTTTTCCAAACACTACATAATGGTATATGATTTAAAGAAGTTCCTTTATGTTTTCAAACGTCAATCGTTCACATGTGTATTGCTTCAGATGTTATCTGATGTGTATAACCCAGACATTCATTCCTTGATTTTCTGTATAACCCAAGTCTGCAAAACTTTACTCCTTACTTCCTCGGAGTTTGCTGTAAATGCTGTTGGCCATTTTTTAATTTGTTGATTTGAATAATGTGAACATAATAAGGGAAAAAAATTGAAATGCGTGGATTACATACTCAGAAATGAAGTGTGTGGATGAGAATTCGGGAGAGAAAGGTAGGCCATTTAAAAAACAAAATGTAGCAAACTCATTAGAACAACTTAAATAGACAATTAGACAAATGTAACACTTCCAAAGGACAGAGGGAGTTTGCCTTTGGATTTGAAAAATAATTAAGATGTAGAAGTGTTTTACTGATAAATTGATGCATACTGATTATACCCAATATTCATGGACATTTTTGTCACAGATATTATTGCTTCTTGGTCCCATTATCACTGCCCATATTAGTTGTTGCTGTATACTTTCATTGGCTCAGCATGAAACTCTTCAAGCATGCATGATTACTTACCATCTGCACGACTGCATGTAAATTCAAATCAGCATCGTGTTATGTCATCATCAACATCCAAACAAAGAAGATCACAGCATACAAACACCGGTAAATCTGTGCTCCTCTTTAACATTCTGTCATTACTGAAAATTACAACTCTATTACTGCACAAGAAACTTGTATTATTATGAAAGGTTCAAGTATCCAGTAAGCAGAGCTATAAAGGTCTGATGGTTAAAGATACTAGCAGGCCTGAAACCTGTATTAGACAGTAAGAGGAGAGATTTCAATTTTGAACATTTGAATTTTGTGTGATTATTACCATTCATGTTTTGGTCATCATAAAATATAAAAAAAAAATAGAATATTTTTGGAAAAATTGAAAGGGAGGGTTCTATAAAATGGGACCCATTTCAATAAGAAGGAAATGTCCTGTATTTTAAGTGGGAGACAATGAAATACAGAACAAACACCAAAAAATATCTCATTAGATTTTGCATTGAAAGTGATTCTGAATGTGGTTCCTGTATAGAATGTTATACAGTTTATAATGGACCAACTAATACTCTTCCATTTTGTTAAGTTTGCTTTACTTTGTTCAAGATGCTGGAAATTAGGCAAAAGATAAAACGAGAGAAAAATGACCGGAGGGGATTGAATTGTTTTGGCTCCGCTTTTAAATATGTTAGTGTAGTCTTTCTATTTCTTTTGTTTGCCGGTTTATCTTGAGTCGAGGTTATCAATGGGTCCAACCGCCTTTAATAAGGATATGGTTGGCCGTCTTCCCTCACAAACTCTAATCATAGCACTTCTATAAGCGAGATATACTTGGTATGATGATGTTAAAGAGTGTCGTGAACTATCGGGATATCTTAGAATGAATAATATAGTAAAATCAGCGTAACCGAGGAAGTAAATATACATTTGATAATTGTTATTGTATTCAATAAATATTTTCTCATTGTATCTGAAACAATTTGGTCGGCTATATTATTTTTGTCATATGCTTGAATTAGCTATCAGGAGTAGAGAAGGATTGTTTGCTTCCTTTGTCTTAGTTATGCAAGAATGACAACCACCAATTCACGAGATTCCTACCTAAGGTGAGGTTTTGTAAGCTTTTTATGGGATTATTTACAAACACATGTGCAAACATCCTAGTTGCTGCCTAAGCAGATTATGTTGCACATGGGAAGGGCTACCTTCAGATTTTATGTCTCAGTCTTGTGCTTACTTTGTGGACGACTTTTTGAGGTGGGGCGTGGGGAGAGGGAGTTGATCTTGAAACACAATGCATCCAACCAAACCAAACTCGACCTATGTTTTTATGTTTATAAGACTTTTTAGAGCTAATATTTTTCTCACTCTCTTCTAGTTTTGCCTCATCACACAAAATATTACTCTGTCTATCTCTTTGGAATAGCAATATTTTTTATTTTAAAAGCTTTCACATTTTATAATCATATAGTGCTTTGTTCATAGGTGAATAAAACGACATAATTTTGAAAATTTAATACTTTATTTAGTCTATGGGACTCGTTTGAATTATTAATTTGATATGTAATAGTAATGCTGAATTTTTTTATTGGGAAATATACATAGTACTATATATTCCATTGAATTTTTAAAATTATATATTTTCATGCCTTTTGTGTTTGTTTGGTTTTAGATAAAAATAAAACATTTAAAATAAGTGATTCAAATAAAATAATATATTAAATGTGTGTATGAGAATTGATGAGATTGTGAGCTCATTTTTTCTAAAAAAAACTAATACATTTAAGGGATATGCTAAAGTATATGTCATAGCAAATTCAATATAATGGACAGCGGTAGATTTTGCTAAATCTGGAAGAATTAAAATAACACTATGAGAGACTCTAAATGTTAGACTAACTTCATATATGAGTTAAATAATTTAATTAATAAAACTTATGAAAATTCAAGCTTTCTATTTTGAGGTTATTTCACTTTGAAATGGTTTCTAACAAGAGCAGTCGTTAAAACAAGGTTTATTTGGAGAATCATGGGTTAGTTCAATAATTATTGGACTTGTGGTTGATTATTTTCCCTTTTATTCTTATATTAGAGTTTGATTTTTATAATCTATTTAACTTCTCTCTTTCTTTATCTGTAGAATTTTTGTAGCCTTAACCTTGAATCAATACAAAATTATAGTTCCGTCGAGTAGGAAGTTAGGAACTATCAATATAAATTAAAATTTAAGTCTTAGGTGTGTCGATGATAGTAACAATACACAAAAAATTTAATGTTATCTTCAGAGCAATGAAATAATTTTTTTTTTATTTGAGAATAGGATATATAATCTCTCAGGCATGAGGGAGAAGCATTAATCATTTTTGTAGGTTGTGGAAATATAAAACTCTTGTCACGGGATTAAATGAAAAAGCACTTAATCACTAAGTTAATGCATTATTCTTCATATTAAACTAAATTCAAATGAAATTATTGCGTTGAATATACATGAGTGTTTATTGAAAATTTGAAAGTAAATTACATCAATCTGAATTAAAAAACAAATTTAGTAATAAACTTATATTACTCACTAACACAAAATTAACCATCCTAAATATATTTTCTTTTGTTATATATACCACACTTTAGATATTCTAAGATCGTTTTAAGAGTTATGCCTTTTGGTTTATATCTTAATAAGTTTCTTTTTAAACAATTAAACTTCAAGTTAATATCTTTGTAGATTTAAATAAATATGCACATCATAACATTTTCATAATGTTTCTAAACTTACATAATAGGAAAAGAAATAGAGTCACTTAAATACATGTAGGTATATTGTGTGTTGCATAAATTATATAACAAAAGTATCTTGCAAAAGAATCAAAGAATACATGTTATTGGGTCTTTTATAATTATATACAAGGTAAAACATTTTGTAAAAAGTCATTAGAAAAATAGTAATTTTTGTATTATTATTTTTGTATCAGATACATCCGTAAGATGTATCTTTCGATGAACAACTAAAACTTCTTCGTCCATAACAATCAAAAACTTTTATTTAATTGTTTATTATATTGTCTTTTTCTTTAGTCTCTTTAAAGACTTTTTGCCTATTATTTTCCTTAGTTATTTATGTGATACCATAATAATTAAGAACTTCCCCTTGCATCGTTGATTTGGTTTTGCATCATATGCTTTTTTATCCGTTTCATTGAATTTGTTGTACTAATTTATAGCACCCCACAATTTGCTCTCCATATCTAAGCAATCAATTAAAAAAAAACAATTAAGGGAATATTTTGTGGAGAAAATTGAACATGTAAGCAATTTATCATATTGAGCTTTCGAAATTTCAGCAAATGTTTCTATAATCACATAATTCAAAGCAGCTTGTTTTGTATGAGACTGTCTCATAATAAGATGGATTTATTTAATTAATTCGTTTTTCTAAGTGATCACTTTAAATTTGTAAACGATCATTTTATAATTATAAGTAATTATTTAAGACTGTAAAAAATTATTACTTTAAATTTGTAAGTAATCACTTTAAATTATAAGTTATTATTTTAAGACAACAAATATACATTGGGCTAGCCCAATAAAAATAGTCCTACCATTTTAATTTGTAAATCCAATAAATCAATGATTTGTAACATTATAATGAGTAAAAATTTTATGAAGTATGGTTTAGACGAAAAAAGAATCAATGAGAAGCAGCCACGTGTGCAATCGATAGTTTCTTTAGATATGGTATATGATATATGATGATGATACATTATGATAGGTGAATGCAAGATATAGTGTTGCAATAAATTGTTATTTATTATACATCAATTCCATGCAAGATATTTGTGTTGTGATGCTAAAATGGAAACGATGCCATTTTCAATGAAATGGTGTTAAAGCAGTTATGAAGCAAATAAGTTAAGCAAGTTGATCTGGCTTGAAAGCCCGGTATTGTGGGCCATTAGTCGGACGTTTCTGTTTTCCATTAAGCCTGTGTTTGGGCTTTTCATGTGGGCCCCTAAAATCATATTCCACCAGTCAATCAAAACTTATGGACCCACCGTGATAAAGGTATACACAGAGGTAGTTCGATAATTTTATTGTCACATACAAGTATTAAAAATCACGAGAAAAAAAATTGTATGAGATAGACGATGGTATAACCGTAACATGCGTCTTATATAGAAATTAAATAATTTAATAATATAAGTTATTAGTATAGAAATTTTTTATTTGACGGTGAAATGATCTCTTATAAAGGTGGCTTAAAACAACTAATTTTATATATTAAATTTAATTTAATTTGTTTTATATGTGTTCATTGTTATTAAAATGTTGATTCTAAACTAGGATTTACAGTTCTATAATCTAAAAATTGATTAGCATATTGAATTGTAAGTAGAATGGTGAATTTAGTAGGATATTACAATATTATTTGGACTAAGATTTAGAATAATAGGATTATTACACGATTATGATCAAACAATTTTACATTATAATCCAATAAACTTAATCACAGGCTCACAGCTACAAAATTAAATTTTTTGTGCACTATCTTCCACTAATTTCTTTCACATAATAATTAAAATGCTCCACAATTTTAATTTAAACTTTAAAATTCTTTGTCATATGGTGCTTTATACTAATTATTGAATGATTTTTTGTATACTTCATTTTATTATAAAAATGGAATTAGAGAAACTTTAAATGACAATTTTAAACTTGTAAAATGTATAATTATGTCTAGCAAACAAAATTTTCAGCATAATTAATTAATGAAGTTTATTTGTAGTTTCCTATAATTTAATCCTATCGATTTATCTAACTGATTTGATCCTATTTTATTATCAGTTCCTTATAAGATATATCCTAATCCAAATACCCTTCTAATGTGCTTATTAGAAGTCAAATTAACGTGCATCAAATTCTTTGAAAGCTACTTTTGTCAATTATATATGTTATATTTTGACCGAAAGAAATTCTTATTTTTCTCCAAATATAATATAATTGAAAGCTAATGTAGGAAGTAAATTCCAATGGTTTTTCTCATTCTTTTACGGCAAGTCTTGTATGAGATCGTCTACTGTGAGACGGGCCTATATAAGCAGCCCAAAGTTAAACTTACATAGCAGTTAACTAAATTAAAATAGTTTTTTTCATTAAAATTTAAAAAATTTAAAATTGGGTCGGCCTTTATTAAGCCGTCTCACGGTAAGACGGTCTTAATAAAGAATTTGTCATCTTTGAAAGCCACTTTCTTTCTCAAATTTCTTAGAAATGATTTATTGTTTGTTTTAACACTAAAATTCCCAAAGCCCAAGTAACATAAAAATTTAGACCCCTTGATAGTTTAACTATTAATGTAATTTTTTATTTCTTGTACTTGTCAAAAATTGTCAACAAACAATTATATTTGCACCTACAAATTAAAAGTATCAGCGAAACTAAGATACAACCAAAATATCTTTATCATAAACAAAATAATTACTAAATTTAAAGAACACATCAAGAAAACAATAAATTAAACAAAAATGGGGTATCAATTTTAGAGCAAGTGTAATCCAACTTAATAGTATAAACCCTAATCAAACTTTTGTTTAGAAATAAGAAAAACCATTTGAAACTTGTAGGGACAGTTGGCAATAAGGCTCCTAAGATTGCTAATATTCTCTCCGTTGCCCATCCAAATGAGAGAATGATACTAGACCAAAAGCATCTTAAAATTAAATAATGGTCAAACAAAAATCATTATAATGGACGGAGAGAACTAAAAAGCACCTTTGAAGTCCCAATATCACAAAATAATGTTTATCATAATTAGATTACAAATATCAAAAGCAAGCTATAAATATTGAATTGTAAATAAATATTGTATTTTTTATGTTGATTGTTTTTTAGTGCGCAAGGGAGATTGGACCTCACGCTTGGATTATAAGGTGATGTTGGGTATATAGATGCCCACCCAACACAGGCTTTTAGTACTAGTTTCAAAATGAAGAAGAAAATTGTAGAGAAGAAGGTCGAGTCCTGGGGAAAGATCATGTGGGGGAGACTCAAAGGGGATATGGTCACAACCCTGTCAAGCAAGATAAGTTTGTTGGGTTTTTCAAGTCAGTCAGAGGATGCGAATGAAATGTGGGTGAACATAGCAAAAACCATTAGAAAAGTGGCAAAAGAGACCTTCGGTTTGTCGTCGGGTAAATCAAAAGTGTTCAAAGAGTCGTGGTGATGGAACGATGAGGTGGAAAAGAAGACAAAAGATAAACAAGAGATTTAAGGAACTTATGGCATGCACAGAAAAGGAGAATAGGATAGAAAAGAGAATGAGCTATATAGAAGCAAAGCGGGGCGGCAAAGAAAGGGGTAACAGAGGCAAAAAACTGTGGTTATGAGGACTTGTATCGGAAGGTTGACACCAAAGAAGGGGAGAAGTAGATTTTTAAGTTGGCAAGGACTAGGTCCAAGCAGCCACAAGACTTAAAGGCAGTGAAATACATCAAAAATGAGGGAGGATGAGTTCTCCTAAGACAAGAGGACATCAAAACCAAATGGCTCTAGTATTTCTCTCAGCTACTCAATGTGTCTAAGGGGCCAAAGGAGGTGGATAATCAAATTTCTGACGTCCAAAGACCATTGGAATATGGGTCAACGAGTGATATTACCACAGAAGAAGTAGGAGAAGCTCTAAAAAAGATGGGGAAGACAAAGGCAGACGGGCCAAATAACTTCCTGATTGAGGTGTGGAAGGGTTTAGGAGAAAAGAGTATTCATTGACTGACTAACCTCTTTAGTATTATTTTGAGGACACATAAGATGCCAGAAGAATGGAGAAATAGCACACTAATACCTCTGTTTAAAACAAAAGCGATGCGCAAGTATGAGGGAACTATAGAGGTATCAAACTTCTAAGCCACACGATGAAATTGTGAGAAAGAGTGATAGAGAGGAGAATTAGACAGGAAACAGTGATTAGAGAGAACCAATTTGGTTTTATGCTAGGAAAGTCGACCATTAAGGCAATTCATGTTTTGAGGAGACTGATGGAGAAATATAGAGAGCGAAAGAAGGATCTGCATATGGTGTTCATTGACTTGGAGAAAGCGTATGATACCATACAACGACGTGTCATCTGGGATAGCCTCAAGGCTAGAGGTATTTCTTCAGTATACATTGAGGCTATACGGAATATGTATGACAGAGTTTCGACTAACATTCAAACACCGGTGGGGATAACATAGCCTTTTTCGGTTAAAGTTGGACTACATCAAGGATCGGTACTAAGCCCTTTCCTTTTTACTGTCATTATGGAAGACATTTCTAAATCTATTTGGGTGACGGTACCGTGGTGCATTCTATTCGCTGACGACATAGTGCTGCTATCATAAACTAGAGAGGAGGTTAATAATAAATTGGATGAGTGGAGGGAAGCTTTAGAAGATAAAGCATTGCGCATTAATCGTATGAAGACTGAGTATTTGCGCTGTGACTTTAGTGCGGCAGCACCGGTAGATGAACCAGAGGTGTGCATTGATGAAGCAGTTGTTAAAAGTACGACTAAGTACAAGTATTTGGGATCGATCATTCAAAGGGATGGGGAGATTGACGGAGATGTAAATCATCATATACAAGCGGGTTGGCTCAAGTGGCGAGTAGCCACCACGGTGCTATGTGATAAGAAATTCCCAAGCAAGTTAGAAGGAAAATTCTACCAGGCAGCAATCAGACCTACTCTGCTATATGGGACAAAATGTTGGCCTGTAAAGAAGATTTTTGAACATAAGATGGAAGTTAAAAAAATGCGTGTGTTGAGGTGGATGTGTAGGCACACATTGATGGATCGAGTTAGGAACCAAGAGTTTATGGACAAACTAGGAGTAGCCCCTATTTCTGGAAAAAATGCGCGAAAATAAATTGAGGTGGTTTGGACATGTGAAGAGAAAGACTTTCGCCGCCCTGTGAGGAGGGTAGAAAGCATTATAGTAGAAGGTAAGAGGAGTCGAGGAAGACCCATGAGAACTTGGGATGAGGAAATAAAAGTTGACTTATATGAGTTAAACCTCTTTGAGAACCTGACTAGGGATAGGGGTAGTTGGAGGCGCCATAACCATGTTTTTGACTATTGATGTCCTCTTAGATTACCGTTTAATGTTCTTGTCATCTTGCTTCTCTCGTTTATTTTATTATTAGTTTTTTGTTTTCTTTTATTTTGTAGTTGATTCTACTTATTTATTTTATTATATGCTTTTAATTTATCTTTCCTGTATAGTTACGTCTCTTTATCTTTCGAAGAACTCCTTTAGCCGCGCTCTCCTTTATAGGTATGAGTTGCCGCCATCCTTCCCTCCCTAGATCCTGTCCATAGTTTTTCTATGAGCGGATACGCTGGGAGGATGATGATGATGATGATGATGATGTATTTTTTATGTTAATATTGCGTTAATTTATAAAATTTTTTAGATTATAAGGTAGATTGGAGAAAAGGAAGAAAGGTGAAAAACAAACACAAGACATTTCCTGAAATGTAATTTTTACTCTCCAACAAAGATAAAATCTAATTTCGCCAGTCTTTGAATTAATCTATAACAAACACACTAATATACTTAATAACACTACTTTTATGATTTTTTGTTTATCATATAACGATATTTTATATTTGATATCAATGACATATTCAATTTTCAATGGAATTAACTCATCATTATTCATTACCATCTAATAATTAATTCTATTGTACTAATTATCAAAATATAATATTATGTTGATGATGTCTAAAAATATATATACTT